>NC_088922.1:4775000-4780000 GCF_038396675.1 Hydra vulgaris
TTATTTTGGAAAAAGGCATCAAAAAAAGAAAAACATTTTTAGAAAGAATTTTTATTGTATTTTATATTTATTATAAAAGAATTTATGATGTTTTTACAAAATAATGTTAAAAATTTAAAAATTGACTTGTTAAAAATATAAATGGGAAAAAAAATTGGACAAAATTTTAAGACCAGTTTCAAAAATATTTCAAAAAGCAATAAAAAAAAATTTAGAAACGTATTGTTCCTCCATTTGTTTTCAAGCACTCTTGTACTCGTTCTGGCATTGAATTCATTAAAGTTTTGATTACTTCATCAGGCACATTTTTCACAATAATGAGAGATTAGTTGTTAAGTTTAAAATCTTTAGTTGTAAAGTTATTCTTTACCAAGCTTGTGATCAAGACCATAAATTCTCTATTGGATTCAAGACTGGACTATTGGCAGGCCATGGAAGCACTTGAATTTTATTAGAACTGAACCAATCGCTAACAACATGCGCTTTATGACACGGCGCATTATCTTGCTGGAAAATAAATCCATCTTGCAACTGCCATAAATCAATGCTAGGAATAAGCGAGTTTTCCAAAATTTCGATGTATCTTTCTTTGTTGACTCTACCATTGAATAAATGAAAAACATCAACTCCACAGGCACTCATACAGGCCCAAATGGCTATTGAACCACTGCCTTGTTTTGTTCGTTTCAAAATGCATGATTCATCGAACCGTTCGCTTGGAAGTCTACGCAACATTACGCGACCTTTTCTGTTGTCTACCTCAACGTTCATTTCATCACTAAAGACCACACGGCTCCACTGATCTGTTGACCAATTTTTATGTAGTTTGCACCACTCTTTCCTGGCAAATTTTTGCTTTTTATTTAAGCATGGTTTTTTTGCAGCAGCACGCCATAAATAATTTAAATTGTGGAGGACCCTTCGCACAGTTCTAGGGCTTGCTTTCAGACCATTTGACAGTGTCCATTTCGTAGACAAGTCTGTAGATGATGCTTGTCTGTTTTTTTTCATTAATCTCACGAACGAGCGAACATCACGATCATTTGAAATTTTATTGCGTCCAGTCTTATGACGATCATTAATTGACCGGTTCTCTTTGTATCGTTAAATTATGTTAATAATGCAAGATTGAGACCTTCCGAGCTTTTCTGCTATTTGTCTGATGCTATAGCCTTCTTCTTTTAATACAAGAGCCGCGTATCTGTCTTTTTCTTCGATCTTAGTACGCATTTTTGCAATATTTTTATATCCTTATTTCAATTCAAAAAATAAATGTTTATTTAGTATCGAAACTCAGGTTTCAACATTTTATTTTATAGCCAACGTAATAAGCAATTAAGACAGTTAAAAAAAATAATGGATTATTATTTTTAATAAGTGCAAATTAAAGATTTGAAAGTGGTCGTTAAATTTTGTCCAATTTATTTAAAGAAGATTTATAAGTACTCATCAGTTATTTAATAAGTTAAACGCTATTTAATTAGAATTAGATTAAAAAAATTATACCACTTTAATCCGTATGTTTTAATTAACAAGATATTAAAAAATAAAATTAATTTGTAAATTAGAATCTTCTTAATTTTAATTTAAAGATTAAGAAACCAACTAAAAAATGAGTGGTCTTTAATTTTATATATATATAAATATATATATATATATATATATATATATATATATATATATATATATATATATATATAATATATATTTTGTATATATATATATATATATATATATATATATATATATATATATATATGTATACATATATCTTTATCTTTTCCGTATGGTAGATAAAAATATTATTAAATAAGTTTTATTTTTTTCATTCTCATTTAAATCCGATTTTCTGATTATAATTTGATTTGTAGTTTTACCATTTTGTTCTAAGGTTTTGAAATCTTTAAATTATTTATTGATTTTCATAGGCGTGAGATAAAATAGATAAAGATATCCCGCAACCGTTTGAAAAAATATTAATTCTATTTTAGGGGAAAATTTTAATTTTACAAGGAAGTATTTTGAGAATCATTTTAAACCAATAAAAACCGTTTGTGTCTTTCAATAGAGTAAAAGTACCACAAACAAGACAGTGCCCAGTGCGTATTACTCGCAAAGCGAGCACTTATTGGAAAATTAAATATCTTTACTAAAAATAAAAGTGTTTGCGAATTTTAAAAGAGTTTTTCAATTTTTTGCGTTTCACAAACTTCACTTTTAACTTGTTCAGAATAATTGGTGACTCATGTAAAAATAAATCCTGAAAGAACTTTCTTGAAGCAATTTCAATTCCAAAATACATACAAACATACTGCAAAAAAAAGGCCAAAAGTGTCAGAACAATGGCTAATCAAACTTTTACAAAAGAAGCATATTTAGAAATTCGGGTTTAAACACATCTATGAAAAAAATTTGCTACCTCGGTAAGGCAGGAGGCGTGAACTTCTTGCTAAATACTTATCTGCGGTGCTCTGTGATAAGGCCTATAACAATTACTCTATACCCCTGCGTATTACTTGCAGTTGGTTCATGTTTATGAGAATATTTTGAATGTAAATTCTATTATCTTTACAGCATAAACATGGAAACAAAAAATTGAAATCAAAAATACATTCAACTTGTAGTTTTATGCATAGGGACAAAATGATTCAGGCGGATGGAATTTTAGATTTTTCCATCCGCATGAATAATTCCGTTCTAATGCGTAAAAATCTTTTAACTTTTTTCGTGAAAATTCTAATGGCTATAACTTAAAAACGCATACTCGTTTTGAGTTTTGCGCATGATCTAGAATAATTCAGTCAACTGGAATAATCTACCACAAATATCATAATATATGATATATTACTCATATATAATAAGTAGTTATTTTTTGAAAGTGGCATAGGTCACCTTTTCAAAACAATTATTGATAACAATCATTGCAATGCAACGGTATCTCGTCATTTGTAAATAATATAGACCAATTGTGTTGAAAATTGTGGAAATATTTTTGAAGGAAGCTAGTTAATTGTATAGCATGTTAAAACACAAATCTTTAAAATTCTCTGTTTAAAAACAAAGTGACTTATGCCACTTTCAAAAAAAACCAAACAAAACAAAAAAAAATCATTAGAGTAATGGCATAAATGCTACTACTCTGGTGGTTTCTATATTTTATAAGTCAATATCTTAAAGAATATATTTTAACTATATGTATTATTACATTGTGGAATTTTTTGATAAAGCTTAATATACCTCTGAAAAGTAATGCCATCAGCACGATAGCTTACAGTACATCCATAGGCAAAACAAGGCATGTCAATATATATATATATATATATATATATATATATATATATATATATATATATATATATATATATATATATATATATATATACATATAAATGCTTCTACATTATCACTGGTATAATCCACATTGAACAAGTTTTTGCTTATGAAACTAACTCAATTCAATGCATGTTACATTTTTTACTGTTTACAAATTTAAGTGAACAAAAAAATGTTTCAAAAGAGGATATAAAAACAACCATCATGTTTGGAAAGAAAAAAATATCAGAAGCCTAAAACCTAAAAATAAAACAAGAAAAAGATGTTTCCCTGTCAAAGTAAAAGGGAAGTTTGGAGAAGTATTTAAAAACTTGCTCAGAAGTTGTGTCAGTACCATTTATTAATTCTAAAAGTATTCAAAACATTCAGGCAAGAAAATCAAACATTTAACAATTCATCATATATTAAATTTGACTAGAATATCATTAAAAGTTTGAGTAATATTTAAAAATTTGATTACAGTGTGAGCCATCAACTAGCCATAATGTTCTCAATTGTAATCATTCTGAAGCAAGCAACCAAAAGGACGCCGTCAAGATCAACTGGTCAAAATTGGCCCAATTTAAATATTGAATTTTGACTTTCCTTTCACTGGTCAAGAAGGAAGAAAACTAAGATTTAATATAAGTCATTATATTCGGAAACTACCAAATGGTGAAAAGTATAAACGTGAGTGGCTAGTTTATTCTAAAATAAAAGACGCTGCCTTTTGCTTCTGTTGCAAGCTCTTTTCTAAAACAATTACTGAGGTTTCTGGTGAAGGCGTATCAAAATGGAAAAACTTAAATAACAGATTGAATGCTCACAAGACAAGTTTAGATTATTTGAATTGTTATATGATCTGGCATGATCTTATTAAAAGGTTCAAAGGATCATCTACAATTGATGCAGTTCAGCAGAGACAAATGGACAAAACTACAAAACACTAGCGACATGTCTTAGAGCAACTTTTTTTCATTAAAAAATTTCATGGGTCCCAAAATGTTGCTTTGCGAGAGACTTTAGATAAACTTTATGATGAAAATAATGGTTGCTTTTTGAAAATAGTGAAACTGCTTGCGAAATTTGATCCTGTGGTGAAAGAGCATATCAGGAGAATAAAAAGCCAAGAAATTTACAGTTATTACTTGGGTAAAAATATTCAAAATGAAATTATTCAAATTTTATCTAAAGCAGTCATAGAAAAAATAGTAGTTGATTTGAAGGCAAACAAATACTACTCAATTATTGTTGACTGTACTCCAGATATTTCCCATGCTGAACAGATGACAATAATTCTACGTTTTATGTCAATACTACCCACTCCAGATGAAAGCTACGTTAATATAAGAGAGGATTTTCTAAGCTTTATTGACATTATTGATACTACAGGCGCTGGAATGACTGAAAAGATATTAGAAACTTTGGATTCTCATGGAATTTCTATGCAAGATTTAAGAGGAGAAGGATATGATAATGGATCGAACAAGCGAGGCAAACAAAACGGAGTTCAAGCCAAGATCCTTTATCTTAATTCATGAGCCTTTTATGTTCCTTGCTCATCTCATTCAATGAAATTTAGTTGTCAATGATGCTGTTGGAAGCTGTTTAGACGCAGTAACATTCTTTGACATTGTGCAACATTTGTTTGTATTTTTTTCATCTTCAACTCAGCGATGGAATGTTTT
>NC_088922.1:4785000-4807500 GCF_038396675.1 Hydra vulgaris
CAGTGGCATGAATACATCAACAGTTTCTCAGGAAGGGTACCTACGTTTTCGGGCTCATACCCCATGCTCACTCAACAGACAAAAACGTGATCAATTAGCTGCCAGATTCAAAAAAAAAATTTAAAAACGCAATCCCGGATATAAACTTTGTTGCAGAGACTTGGTTTAATGAGTTTTTACAGACCCAACTAGCTCACATACGTTGATAAAGCGTTGATAGAACAATATTGTTCGGCGAATTGACAATAATAAATTGGCAATATTGTTTGCCAATTATTTGGCGACGTCGCATTTGTAACCAAATGATATAAAAATAACGTTGGCGGTCGATGTTGGGCCAACGTTGTTTTTTCAATTATTTTGGTTACAAATGCGACGTTGCCAACGACCAAAAAACAACGTTGGTCTAACGTTGTATTTGAAGTCGGCATTGCGTAATTTTTTATGTTGATTCAACGTTGACACAATGTTGTTTTTTACGTTGGCAAAAACGTTGTATTTTACGTTGGCGAAACGTTATACTTTAAGTTGATTCAACATTATATTTTACGTTTGCAAAACGTTATCATCAACTTTTTTGAAATTAAATTTATTTGTTTTTTATTATGGCAAATATATATACACATTAGATGTTTCATATTATACGCATATATAATTGCATAAAAATAGGTAATATTTTTATCATCAAGAATATTTTATTGATTTTAGAAAACTGAGTTCCAACTTAGAGTTTAATAGTTAAATAATTATATAATTCAGAAATTACAGTGGACAGGCAATTATGTACACAGCAGCCACAATCTTCACCTGTCAGTAGTCATTCGATTAATTTTGAAAGGGACGATAGTAATTATAAACCAAGCTCTCATGAACTGACTGCTTCGGAGTCTGATTCAAAAATAAATGGAAATGACATAAGAAATCAGTCAGTTATGTTTAAAAGTAAAATTAAAAATGCGACAAAAATTAAGCAATCTGGAAAAAAAAGAGTAAGGCATGAGAATTTATGTTTATGCAACAAAAGAAAAACAAATCGTGCTTCAGGAGAAGCGTACATAAGCAAAAGAGGAAAGACTATTTTAAAACGGGAATTCAGACCACCGCAGGGTGGTCTGAATTCCCGTTTCATGTAAATTGAAAAGTTATGAAAAAATCCCGGTCATGTAAATTGAAAGGTTATGAAAAAATTAAGACACACAAAGGATTTAAATATTTAGAAATTACTGGATTTTGGAAAGAGACAATGATGGTAAACGCCAGTTTATTATTGCGCTGTAAAATTAGAAGAGCACACTATTCATCAAGCAAAAGTAAAAAAACGCACATTTTACACGTTTTTTATCAATGATATTAATATTAAAGTATGCAAGGTTATGATTTTAAACACTTTGTCAATTTCTAATACTGCAGTGAATACAGCCAAAAAAACGTCTATCTGGTGGACTGATTGAAACAGACGGCAAAGGCAAACATGAGCCAAAGAATAAAACTCCTCAAACTGTGATTGACATAGTCACTAATCATATCTCCTCGTTTGCATCTTAGGAGAGTCGCTACAGTAGAGAGAAGAATTCAAAAAAATTCTTGTCACCAGATCTAAGCATTGAAAGAATGTATGAATTGTACATTGAAGAATCTAAAGAAAAGAACCTTGAGATGGTTAAAAAAAAATGAGTTTATGCCAATATTTTTAACAAATATTTTAACCTGGAATTCAAGCTAACACAGAATACCTGTGACACTTGTGGCACTTTTGTGGCTGCAAAAAAAAAGGATTACAGATGCAAACACTAGATATAAAATGAAGAGCGCCGACTCTGTTCAAGCAAATACAGGTCATAAAGTTTTGACTATGGACTTATAAAAGTGTCTCCCAACACCTTTGTTGACCTGTGGCACCTCATTTTACAAAAGAAAATTGTGCACCTTCGATTTTACAGTTTATGATTTGTGTGACAACACTGCACATTGCATGACGTGCAAGAGGGGGAGATAAAAAATTTTCTGGCTTTCTAACCTGGGCAGAAGCAATACTTCCAGGATCTAAAATTGAAAAAATAACACTTTGGTCTGATAGTTGTTACGGCCAAAATAAGAACATAATAATAATCGGCTGCTATTTAGAGAAAATCAATCACAAATTTTTATTAAAAGGCCATACACACATAGAGGCAGACACTATAAATGCTGTCATTGAAAAGAAAAAAAGATTGGTTTAAAATTCCTTAACTATTTTAACTCCAACTCACTGGCAGCAGTTGATGAGACAATGTTCAAAAAATATGTGGTTTATAACATGGAGCTCAATAATTTTAAAAACTTTAAGTTTTTAAAATTATGTTCTCTGCTTCAGGGAGAACATAATTTTAAATTATATTCTCCCTAAAGTCACCCAGGGTCACCTTACATAAACAGGTAATTGAACAGTGATAAGAGATCATTTCTAATTTCCCTGTGCCTGCTTTCAAGTTCGTCAAGAAAACATTGGTATTTTGTACTATAAAAATTCATTCAGTAACAGAGATTCTGATTTCAAAGAAATTTGTCTCAAAAGAAGATCAGAAAGTGTTCTGTCTAACTTGCAGCCACACAGGGAGACTACAAGACCAATATCCAAAAATAGTATCAACAGCTGACTTAACTTCTTTACTACGTGAAACCATTTCTAAGGTTTAAGAAACTGGTTTACACATTAGATGTGCAGTTTGTGATCAAGGCTCTACTAATTTAGCTGCCTTACGTTTGCTTGGGTTTTCCAAAAATTTACCATACTTTCCTAATCCTTCCTATGATAAAAATATTCATGTTATTTTTGATCCTTCGCATTTACTAAAAAGCATCAAAGACAATTTACGAAGACATAAAATTGACATTAATGGTGAAATTATTTCTTAGCAACACATCCAGTCTCTGTACAATTTAGACGAAATAAACTCCGTGGGTCTAGCCCAAAACTAACATACACAGGTAATTGAACATAAACAGGTAGACACTTAGACCCTGGTCCTCTTTTATCTATGAAGGTCAAACTTGCCACTCAAGTTTTTAGTTATTAGGTTCCTTCTGCATTATATTGCTGCTCTAATACAAATTTACTTCCTTTACGTGTATTACTAACAGCAAGATTTGTTGAACGCATGGATACTTTATTCGATATATTGAATTCATATAAATTATATTCAGATAAACCAGCTCGTTGTGCTCTAACTTTAAAAGGAGCCAGTATTTCTCAGTTAGAAGAATTAAAGCATTGGATTGAGAAATGAATATTTGGTAATGTTAAAAGTCAAGCAAGTATATCATGTCATTGGGGTTTAAGTGTCACAATTAATAGTGTTCTAACCTTAAGGTGAGAGCTATTTTCTAAAGGTTTTCAGTTTTTTTATTCCTAATGGAATATCTTATTTTCGTCTTGTACCATTTTATATGTTTACTGGAAAAATTTTAATGCAACCAAAGGATTTTGCACATGACTGGATGGCTTACTCAAAAGGTTAAGTTATGTCATAGGTGTGCAGATGTACTCTTTCTTAGTTCAGCTAACAATCTATCAGCTTTTATGTCACTAGTTTGTGAAATGGAAACAATTTTTATGACATTTATTGATAAATATCTTGAAAGAGATGGACTGGCCATGATTCTTATCAATAAAATTTTAAAAGAATGTCATTTTTAGTTTTTGTACAATCAACATGAAGAACATGCGCTTTATTTGAAAAAAAACATTGTTCTGTTTTTTGTTATTACAAGAATTTTTTATTTCATACAATTTTAAACAGAGACATAATCCTACGCAATAAGTCAAATGCAAAAAATATTGCACCAATTTTTCATAATTAATATATTATGATAATATTTTTTCAATTTTTTTCTTTGTAATAAGATGTGCTTTTAACTTTAAAAAAAAATTGTTATGTTTTTGTTATTACAAGAATTTTTTATTTCATAAAATTTTTAAACAGGAACGTAAACCCACCCAATAAGTCAAATTGCGATTTCAAAAATATTGTACGTATTGCCCTTTGATATATTATGATATTATTTTTTCACTTTAATTCTTTGTAATGAGACTTTGTTATGTTATAATGTATAATATTAATAACTTTTGTTAATGTATAATGTTAATAACTTTTATGTATAATAAAATACTTTTATGTTCTAAAAAAATTTGTTCTACAAAACTTTTTTTTCCTACTATTTCATTCTTATTGAAACATTCTAATGGTAATCTTAACAAAATTGATGTATCTTAATGTTGCAAAAATGATTTATCTTGAATACAAAATTGTGATATTTAGCAACAAAGTTTATTAATTAAAAAAAAACTATTTGTGTTAGTTGCGGAAGAGGTCTGGTAGGATATCCTAGAATGCAACTTCAATCAATTAACAGGAGTTTCGCGAAGTGGATAGGCTTTGTTTCTGACGGTGACAAAGAAGTTTTAACTATTGCAATTATAAACAAAACAACTAAAAATTTATTATTAAGCATCTGCTATCAACCACCTGACGGCGTGGGCGTGAACTTTAGCATTTTTTTTTGAACAAAATATCTTTTTTTTGAATCAAAAGCTATATCTAACGAATTTAATAAATACTTTATCGAAATTGGCCCTAAATTATCTAATAAAGTTCCCTTTACCCTAGTCGCCTTTAATGATTTCTTAGTACAAATGTATCATTGCAACAGTTTCAAAGAAATATACTCAGAATTATCTTTTAATGAATTGGAAATTGCATTTAAATCACTAAAAAAAAAAAAAAAAGCTGATGCAATTAACGGTGACATAATTTTCGAGTGTTTTGATCATACCAAAGATATTCTTTTTAAAGTTTATAAATCATCAGTCAAGCAAGAAGATTGACTAAAAATTCCTGATTGACTAAAAATTCGAAAAGTTATTCTGATTTTGAAAGATTGGGACTGTTACAATATCAGAAACTATCGCCCTATATCTATCCTTTCTACCATTTCAAAAATCTTAAAGCGTATTATGTATAATAGAGTATTTCAATAATCTTTTATATAATAACCAATTTGGTTTCAAAAAAAATAATTCCACAGAACTAGCAATCATCCAATTTGTACGAGAAATCTCAGATTACATGCAATGATCCCAATTTACATTAGGTGTTTTTATTGACTTGTTGAAGGCTTTTTATAC
This sequence comes from Hydra vulgaris, assembly GCF_038396675.1. Classification (NCBI taxonomy): domain Eukaryota; kingdom Metazoa; phylum Cnidaria; class Hydrozoa; order Anthoathecata; family Hydridae; genus Hydra; species Hydra vulgaris. The sequence goes on from NC_088922.1 coordinate 4,790,165, forward strand.
TGTCGACCATGAAATCCTGCTCGACTAAAATTCTACGTAATAAACTATATAGCTATAAAATAGCTTCGAAGTTATCAAACCGCTAACAGTTTGTTTTTAATAATAACTACAACCAAAGCCATCTTCTAAATATTTCCTGTCGTGTTCTTCAAGATTCTATCTTAGGACCACTTTTGTTCTTAACCTATATAAAAGACTTTAATAAAGCCTCAAACTTAATAAGTATCATGTTTGCCGACGAAACCAACTTATTCCTGACTAAAATGACTTATTAAAATTCTTTTCTACATTGAATGATAAACTTAAAAACATATTTATTTGTTCAAATAAAATAAGTTAACTCTTAACATTAATAAAACCAAATGGATTCTTTTCCATTCGCTCTCTGAAAAACGCTATTTACCCCAAAATTTGCCCAAAATATTTGTTGATGAAGTCGAAATAAAAAGAGATTTTGTTACTAAATTTTTAGGAGTGGTTCTCGACGAGAACATTACATGGAAAATGCATATTGACTATATTTGCTCGAAAATATATAAAAGTAACGGAGTATTTTATAAACCCAGATCATATTTAAACAAAAAAGCCTTAACCTAACTTTATTACTCATTTATTCACACGTATATAAATTATGCTAACATATCTTGGGGAAGCAACGAAAAAAGTTAAAATGCCTTTATTGCCGTCAGAAGCGTGCGATTCGATTGATTAATTTTGCGGATCGTTTTACTCATTCCGAACCATTATTTATGAAGATGAAAATAATATTTACAAGCTCAATATTTATAACATTTTATGCTTTATTTTCATGTGGAAAAACGATTTAACATTACCTATCTTTAAAGACTTTTTTTGCATTTAAGGCATGTTTAGGTATCATGGATGTTTCATCAAGCAAAAACAAAATAACTTGTCTTAAAAAATGCCCGTGAAAAGAGTTAGGAGTTATATTACACGTGCTATTATCCAATATTGGAACAGGAAGTTTGAATAATCTATCCAATGTTGATCCATTTGTAAGAAGAGTTGCAGCTATGCCAGTCCATGCAGCTGTAGCAGATTTCAAGCCCCTACTTATGTTTCAGCAACCAAATAATTATACGTAAAGGTTTTTCCACTACCAGCTGGTCCATCCATGAAAAACAATCTAGAATGTTGATTTTCTACACTTTGTTGCTCATTCAGTGCAGCAAGGATTGCATCACAAACATTTAATTGGTTGACATTAAGCAACAGTCTCATTCGATTGGCTTCGTCAATAGATTGTTGAACATTTTCATCAAAATTTTCTCGATTTAAACCTATAAACTCATCAACAGGCAGATTGTAATCAGCCAGTGTTTTACCACTTTAATTAATGATCTTTTCAATTTGACAAAGAGTAGCTTGTTCAGCTATTAGAAGTAAATGAAATCTTTCATCATAAAAGCTTTGCATGCATCCCAGAGATGTAAAGGATTGTCAGGTTCACATAAGGTCAAAATTATTGAAAACAGCTGTCTTACTTGCTTTAACATATGCGTTAAAACGGCCTCAGAAAGAGTATTCTGCCATTCAGTGTCGTCTTGCAACAAACCTTTTAAAACATATGCTTTACGAAACGTTTCAAGAACAATATCATTAACAGTACACACATCTTCCCAAGATGTTGCTACTCTTACCTACAAAAGTAACAGTTTTTGAAAAATAATTCTCCAATTGGATTAACTTTATACGTTCTTACTATCACCTTATTACGACCCCTTTGTCTAACCTTCCATTTGCAATGTTTATCATTAAATATAAAGTGATCAGGAATGTCAACATACGAATAGCAAAGTGCTCTTTCATTTTCAGTATTTAACTTGAACCATGCCGTTAGGTGCGTATCACGTTGAGCTGCACGATCTAAAGCCATTTGTTCTGCTTCTTCTCTAAAATACACTAATTGATTTTCAGGTAGATGAACTTTAAGGCGTATAATAGTGTGTGACATATGACTTATTGGATACTTAAATATTCGCCAGTATGCTTCAGGTGCACTAACATAACGACAATCTAAAAAAGTGTTTACTTTATCATGATTAATTTGTTCATTTATTAAAATATTGGCACAGTCGTGACCCTTTGTATATGTATTTGTACAAATATTTAATAGCCTTAACAGACATGCAAGCTTCAACATTAATGTGAGCTTGATATTTCTTTGATAACCATGGATTGTAAGGTACCACCCAGCGGATATCTACATTGCTACCATTAATAGTGATAACCAAACCATTATCACGACGTCTATAGCGTGGATAACCATTATGAGCTGTTGTTAACTGTGTTAGCATTAAATTCTTTAGGATAGTTTTTGGTGCACACCCCATCTTTCATGCAGGGAGAATTTGGATTCAGTATGCCACACGGACTGTGAATCATGCAAGTTTTAACAAGTCATAAAGATCACGATTAACAATAGGATCTAGAATTTCTCCAGATATTAAATTATTGATATCACGTGCAGTTTCAAGCTTTTGCAAAGTGAAGTAAAATATCATTTGCAAAGTGAAGTAAAATATGAACATGTGGCAAACCACGCTTTTAAAATTCAATAACCTAAACATGTGTTACAACTTTCCCTAATACACCTAATTTAAAAATGTCATTGAGAAGGTTATTTAATTTTAGTTTAAATACTCTAGTAATCTAGTTAGGTCTATCATTTGCTGTCTGACCTGGATATAAATTTTCAGTTATCTTGCGCCATTTTGGGTTGCAAGTGAAAGTAATAAAAAGATCTGGTTCACTATACTTTTTAATTATAGCCATAACATCTTGAAAGTTTTTTTTTTAAAGCTCTAGGACTTCCTACATAAGTTGATGGCAAAAATACAATACGCCCTGGTCTGACATTATGATCATTTCCAAGGTTGTTTACATGTTTGTGTAAGGCATCATACTGCTCACTTTTCAGTTTGCTTTAATTATTTCTGATGAAAGCAAGACGTTGGCCTTCAATTTTAACATACGCATCAACAGCATATTGCTTAAACCGTTTTTTGCCATAAAAGAGTGAAGAAAAAAATTGTCTAACTGAAAGTTTATAATTGTAATAATTGGATAATGTAACATGATTTCTAACCAATGTAGCACGTTCAGGGTTGTGAACCATTTAATTATGCCAACCAGCATCACCCCTTGGAAAAAAAAGAGGATAAACCATAGGATCTAAGTTGGCAGACATACTTGATATAGTTTTAAGAAGATGACCTCTTGGGTAAATAACTTCCACGGACGCAGGTGGTGCACCATCTTCACCAACAAATACAACTGCAACTTCATTATGAGAAGTGAGATTATAGCGACGTCTATCTTGCCTTAAAGTAAAAGCATTTTTACAACTGACACAGCGAGTTTCTAGGGCTGCTCGACGAATTTCTTCATCTTCCACTTTTTGCCATGTTTTTAAATGCAAGAGCAAATGGGCTTTCTTCACTAATAATAGTTTGCAATCGAAACATTAAATCATTTAAGCAAAGATTATTACCACGTTGTTGCATTCTAAAATTTACTGCTGCAAGTGGATCATAGATATATAGTTGATAATATGTCGGTGGAACATCTTGATTTGGCCTAAGATTATCTATACGATGAAAAAATTGACCACATATTCTAAAATATGACGGCCCATGATTCATTGGTTGAACTACATTAGCTTTAAATGAAGCAAAAGAAAGACAAGCATTATAATTTCTAATATATTTAAAAAAATTCAGATTGGCATTTCTATTTGCATAGTTTCCTTTAATTAAATCTTCTAAATCTTGTGGAAATGATGAAGGTTGCGACAAAACTATCTTTCCATTATGGCAACATAAAAAATGTGTTTTATCAGGAAATTTCTTAGCACCACAATGCTGACAAATATAACTCACTTCTCCTAAATAACTATTATCTAGAATAATATTACTTCTTGCTATACAATGCATTCTTTCGTATCTAGCATTCTGTCGATTATTAATTTCATCTCGAATCTCTTTCATTTCTGCGACGATTAACTTGTTTATTAACATTTCCACTTTCTAAACTAATATCTGCTTCTAGCCTTATATCATCCATTTAAACTTTACTTTTAATTGAAAGTAGCAATAAAAAATCTTAAACGAATCCTAAAGATTGCGATCTCTCCTATATAATTTTTTCTACTCTAAATAACACATAAAAATAATTTTTATATATAACAGACTGTCATTTAAAATAAATTATACAATAATCTTTTGACTTTAAAAAAAATATATATATCAGCTAGGAGATGTTTAAAAACCTAGCTTAGCAAATAATAATTAAAAAAATTATTAAAAACATGCAATTCTAATAGTAAGTATACCGCTAACAACAAAAAATTAAAAAAAAAACGTTGTCAACTTTTATTGAAAACTTATTTCTTCATAAAAATTATTAGCAAACATTTTTGAAAAATTCACAAAACTTTACAATATTTTGTTCTTCTATACCACATAAATGCATCATCTAATAAATCTAAATTAAAAAATGTAACGAATAAGTAAATAAATAAGAAAAACATTACATAAAAAAAAATTAAAATCAATGTACCTTATAGAGAAAAGATGTTGTGATTTGACAGAGTAGTAGTTGTAAAATATTACTATTTCATGTTAGCTTTAAGAAAATAATTTATGCTGGTACGTCATAATTCCAAATTATTTATACCAAAATCATTTAGTAAAGATCGCTAAAGACAAAAAATCAAATTGAGATAAAACAAATTGTATATATGGCAAAATAATTTGTATTGGCTTTTAGTGAATGATTAAAAGCAGTGATTTTTAATAAAATTACCTATTTACCATTTTTAACAATAGACACCAACATAAAGATGAGCCAAATATCTATCAAGTCAAAGGGTAACAAACAAACATCACAGCAACAACACACAATAGCACACACCATAAGGTTATATAATACGTATATAACATAACTTAAGTCATATATAACAGAACAAAAGTAACAACATTACGCAAAATGTTATTAAAATACATTATTATGTATTTTTAGAACAATTAATAATAAAGGCTTGAAAACATCTAGACCTAAAGCAGTAACAGTTTGACACTGAACACTATCGTGTAACCCTCTGTTATAAGTACATCACTTGACTGGCAAAGTTGACAAATCTTACTCTAAACGTTTACCAAGTCACAGCACTTTGAAAACACGGAAACAACATAATATAAACATATGTACCAACTATAAACACAATAAATGTGTTTAAATATGTATATAAGGTTAAATATATGCCTTATATACATATTTAAACACATTTTTAAAACAATTATATAACACATATTAACGCATACACAAGCAATAAAAAAACACTTTACATTATTATAAAAACACATTGATAAAACAAGTATAAAGCACTTATTACAACATACGCAAACATATTAAAAAACATATGCAAAACAGTAAACGTGTGCAAACAAAAATTTTAAATATAAAGCGAGAAAATTTAAAAAGATTCAAAGTAAACAAAATATATATTTACAAACAATACTCTTTACCTTCTTTTTTTTTTTCATAACAACTGTAATCCTCGTAACCAAAATTTAACATGTGACACGCCACGTCAGTGTTTATTTATTTTTCTAAATTTTCTAAAAAAGAATAAAAACACTTAATAGCATCACAGAAATTTCAAAGTAGTAATAACTATTTTATGGGAATAGCATTAGTATAACTTTAAATAACATTCATACCCCTATTTTCCTTCTAAAAAATAAAAATAAAACTGCTAAAAGAAAAACTAAAACAAACAAAATATAAACGATATAAAAAATTAAAATCCTTTATACTCTATCTAACAAAAATTTAAATCCTTTCTACTTTATCTAATAAAAATGTATATATAACTATTTTACATACTTACTTCAATTATAATATAATCTTAAAGATGATTATTTATCTTAATATGATTCCTTATGTAATATATCTAAACTAATAATTAAATTCCAAAAGGAAAAAAGTTTTAACTCGCTTAAGAGATCTTTCTCCAATGACCGCGTGCATTTTGAGAACGCGCTCTTTCAAAGCCAAGTAATGAAACGTAATGAAACGATTTTAAACTTTAAACGTTTTCTGTAGCAGTTATATTAAAATTTAAACATTTTTTATAACAACCAAGTATTTGTCTTTTTAATTTTAAGACTGCTATATTTTCTCTTTTCCCGTTATAAAGAGATGTTGTACTGTCTTTTTTTTTGTATATATGTATTAATATATTTGCGTTTTTATAAATTCTAACGATAAGATCAGACTTTTTCATTTTATTTAACGTTAGTGTTTTGATTCATATTTTCAATTTAAACCACGATTTATTGTAATTTTTTAGTCTTGTTTATGTATTGAATTAAAAAACTTGCATAAGGTTCTGATAATAAGATCATTATGATCTTATTTCTGAAGCCTTGTTCGTTTGTTTTTGTATACAACGACAAAAATGTAATAAAAAAAAATTAAAAAAAATGCTTCTTCGAGGGTTTAACAAAATTGTATGGCTCAGACAAAGTTTAAATTTTAATGACCGCAAAATAAAAAATCTCTAATAAAATAAAACGAATGAAATTGAAACTCGTTTACACCACATTATTAGTATGTTACAACACATTATTATAGAGAAGTTAAACTTGATTGTTATTATGTGGTAAAATCAAAAATAAATTAATTATACCAGCAATATTGTATATACTTTTTGTTGTTGTTGAAATTACGTAATGTTAAAAAGAACCTTCAAAATGTTCAACCGTAATTAATAACTGTTAGCTCAATCTTTAAATTAATAAGTTTACAAATTTAAAAACAAATTAAGGAAATGCCTTAATAATCTCAAAAAAAACTTAATGCTTTTTGAATTTTTCAGCCCTCTCGTCAAAATTACATGAAATTAAAGCCTTACGTCCCGGTATTTTAGTAGTCCTTGAAAAATTATCAAAATTTTTCAGCTATGTAGGTAAAATCCTATTTTAGCTTTGTGACGTATAATTCTGTAGATGCAGAATTATTCGTCACAATGCAAAATGAAACCAACGCAAAATGTAGTTAAACCAACTGCAAATTCAACGCTTTTGCGCCAACCAACGCAAAATGCGAGTATTTTTTTATACTTTGCATTCAAAAAATAAAAAAGACAGAAAACTTTAATATGAAATCGCACAGCTTTAAGGAGAGGAATGTAGTCAGGATGAATTTAAATCTAAGTAACTTTGGTCGTGGATACATATCATATTAGCATATACAAAAAATTGGACAAAAAGCGTTATTTAAATAAATAGCCTTATAAAAACATAAAATTTCAAAGAAGTGCTCTGAAGCCTCAATGCTCAGACCTCTAGGTTTTTAAAAAGGCCCAGAGATCGTTATGCATTGAATTACTTGCACTAATTGGATACACTTTAAAAAGACTCAACGATCTTTTCAAAGAGCATCGCGGAAGACAAATTAACTTGGAAGTTCACGCCTCCTTCCCTACTAATGTCGCAAATATGATCAGAACTGATATCCAACACCGACCACATAATTCTGAAGCAAGTGCTATAACTACTGCGCCAAGCCTGTGTTTGTTAACCACCGCGCCAAGATTGTGTTTGTTAGCCACTGCGCCAAGACTGTTTGTTAAAACTACTCTAACCATTACGCCAAGACTAGACTTGTTAAAACTGTAGCATCAGTTTTCAAATTTTTGAAAAACGCATTTTTTTTTAGGATTTTAAACACAAAATTGTTTAAAAAAAAATTTATTAATAAAGAAAGTTACAATCATTTTAAAAACAAAATAATATTTTACAATATTTTAGGAGAGCCTAGTGCAAAAAAATAAAAATTTGCATTTCTATTTTCAAAAATGATCAGTTGAGAACAATTGACTACGAAGGTTGCTAATTTAAATTACATGCAAGAGTTTGCTAACTTCCAAAATGACTAGAGCAATACTTGATCAAATATTTATAGCCAATACTTTTATGTTTTGCTTTAAAAAGTTAAATAAATGATAAATATTACAATATATTTCACTATTTTAAAAATATTTTTTTCGAGAACTCAAAAATAAACAAAAAATCAAAGAATGCAAAAAGTGTTAACATAAAAAAATAATTCAATATACTTGTAAGTTAAAATTAAACCAATTTTATATATTACATTTTTAAGTCAAAAAATATATACAAATATAAAACTGATACAAACGTAAAACTTTTTGAAAATGTTATTACTAAATGTTAGTAAACATGTAAAAGTATTGGCAAATAACAACCTTCATTTCAAATAAATTTTTTTCATTTTTAACGATTTAAAATTATAAATTAATTTTAAATCGTTGAAAATGTAAGTCTTTTTTTCCAAATTTCACTTAATAAACTGTTACTTATAAAAATGTTATTATTAATATAAATCTGTTAATGTATATAATAACCGTATGTTAATAAACTCAATAGTTCAAATAACTGATTTTTACAAAGATTTTCGATAATCAGTAACCGGTTAGTTTAAGTAACCACGCAGTTAAAAAAAATACTTAAAAAATATTTTTGATCAAAAGTTTTTGAAAACCGAAACGCAGAACTTTATTTTAATACTCAAATTGCAATATTAAATTTTAAGAAAAATTTTGATGTGTTTTTTACACTGAGTTTTTCAAGAAATTTTCTTGTAACTACTACAATGTTAACTTTAAAATATTGAAATGTTCCAATAAAGTCTTCTAATGGATAAAAATGATTTTTGAAAAAACTTTATTTGAAACCAACGAACACATTATATATATTTTTTATTTAAAACGCATACTGACTTGCTTCACTCACACAATTAGACAACACAACTAAAATATCTTCTTAAAACTTATTATTGCAATTCAAATACTTTTAAACACTAGGCTCTCAAATGCTACAGATGAATTTTGCTTTCGATAAATATTGCATCATCCAAAATAAAGTTTTCATTAATGTCAGATTTTTTTGCAAACAATGGAACACCAGCAGCAATATTCATTTCACGGACTGGTTTAATAAAACTGGAAGAGTTCCTGTCTGGAGTAAATGACTCCACAATATCATATTCGGGATTTTTTGCTCGCAATCTAAAAGTTACTTTGTTTTGAAATGGCCACTTGTGTAGAGAATCATAATCTGATTTCATAAGAACAAAAAAAAGAGAAATATAAGACCCTTTGCCTGCTCCGTCTCCATTCAGATACAAGCGGAGACAATACTTGTAGCCAAAGCGTGACGTATAGCATGGAGCACTGTGTAATGCTGGTATAGTTCCAGACATTGCAGCCATTGATCTTTGTTTGTAAGAAGATATTTTCCACAAAAGATGTCCATCATAAGACGTATTTTCTAGAATTTGTTGACTTAGCTGCAAATCGCTGTATGTTTCATTTAATTTTTCTTGAGACCTTTCAACGACACTCAATTTTTTACTGAAATCATCAACAGTTGATGGTTTAAAGATAGTTTCTTTTAAATCATTAACCTGCAAACTTAATGCTTGAAAAATACTCGCACTTTCATTAACTTGTACTTCCACAGTTTTTTTAAAATCATTTATCTCTTGATCATATTTTTTTACTGATTCCAACTGCTGACGAAGTTCAAGATTCTCTTTACTAAGTTTGCTTACCTCGTTTTTTAATGTTATTTGTTTCACAGACATTTCTTGTACAAAAACCATCAATAAGTGGTTGTGAGAAATGACATCAGATTTATAGTGCTCTTCAACTGAGTTGGTTAACTAAAAATACAATAATGAAAATATACAATAATTTAAGGACCCGGTTACTTGGCTTCGTATGTTTTCATCTTCATCAAATGATAATTTGTTTCAAACACTTTAGATGCTTTTTTTAAAATAGTAATAAAACAAATTTTTATACATTAGATTTAGATTAAATTTTTTTCTTTTTTTAAAACAGTTTTTTTTTTATATGTAAAAGTTTAAATAAAAACTTCTAGAGTCGATGTAAACTATTAAAAAAAGGGTAAAAAGAGGGTAGAGCGGGGCATATCGGGAAAGTGGGGCATAACAGCTATGTCTGAAGCCATATATCTCAGCTAAAAATTAATATTCATCAAAAAATTTTTTTGATAAAGCATTTTAAATTATTGTGCTTCATTATTTAAAAAAAAATTTAGTTGTGGAAATATCAAAATGCATTAAAAGTACCAAAATGTATCAGTAAGTTTGCGAAAAACAAAACTTGCGTATTTTCTTAAGCGCTACAACGAAAAGATTAAACTATTACTAATTTGCTTTATTTATAAAAATTTTATAGTTTTCTAAGTATAAAAATATATTACATACTTATAGACATCCTGAAAAAGTTAGTGTAATAAGTTTAAAATTTTTTCAACCTTCAAAGAATAAGTGATATAGTATTATCAGTAAAATAAATAATAGCTTGAAATTATAATAAATATATAAATTTTATTTTAAACAAACAAAAAAAAAAAAAATAATTTAATTAGTTTAATTCTACAAAATAAATATAATTTGTATTTAATATCTTACGTATAATTTAAGACCAGTATATTATATATACGTATAATTACCATACCAGTTATTTGCTGTTGATCTTGTGATTTTAATAGGAGAAATAGAAAACAAGAGATAGTCAAACAACGTACGTACTTGCTGTCTTTACACTTCACCTGTCCCTTTTACCTTTGTACGCATTCGCATGCTTTTGAGTAACCCCCCACCGTCCATAAATGCGTACGTACTTTATGAAAGACCCTTGACCGAGAGATTACATTACCACAGAATATGCACCAGGATTAAAGTCTGTTAATTATGTTAAGGTATTTCAGCTGTTATATTCAATAATATAGAAATTTTTAAATTGCTCTAGTTTATGTTGCTCTATTTTAAGCACATTAATGACTTGTCATTTGGTTTCTGCTGACGCAACAGTTTAACACAAAATAAATTACTATCAACTAAAATAAAATAAAACAAAGAAAACAGACTGAATTCTGTCAAAAGTACATTGGCTATTGCTTCTTAAAAAAATACCATAATTATTTTCAGCTAACAAAAATGATCGCTGTACTAATATACAAGATTAGAAAAGTTTTTCAAATTAGTATAAAAAGTTATTCTCATACAAAGCGTCATACAGAAGCGTTAGAAGCGCATACAATTTGGAATGTAAATGAGTCGGAAAACAAATGCTCAGTGAAGAGAATTCCTCAAAACGAAACTATAACAATGTGCAGATCAAAATTCGAGTGAAAGTTTTAATAATGGAATTAACAACAGTTTGTGTTATTCGCTTTTATGAGATACTAAACAAGATAAAAAAAAGTGAAACCTAGTGCAATGATTAGATATGAGCATTTTATAAGAAAAATGTGTCCGCGTTTTTCTCTACAAGAAATATATTTTTTTGAAAATTCAGATGGCATTTTTTTTTGGAGTTATTAGAAAACAGAGAATAGAGTTAAAGAGCAAGTTTGAAATTCAAAGTAATTCATTAAATGTAACATGAAATAAAGAGCGTATTTTGTTTCGGGCGTATAATGGTGCATCCAAGTTTCATCTACAATAATTAATCTGCGCCAAAACTTAGATTTATTGCAACCAAATTGCGCCAACAAAGCGTTGGAAAAGTTCATTCGAACATGTTTTTGGCCTAACAAACGCAGCACCCAACGCGCGGGCAGCTTACTCTGTCTAAATTCTGATTTATTATGTAATAAACACGTTCTTTTGACATGTTCATAACCTCTGCTACCTCTCTCACTTTAATTCGGCGGTTGACTATTCAGGCTAAGGGTTTTGTCTAGTACCATTGTAAATGTGGTAAATGATGGTGCCATTGTACTGTGGCAAATAATGGTGCCATTGTATTGTGATAGTTCTCAGTCACCATACTCAGAATCTCTCCCATCTTTGTTTTGCGTAAGCGTATTGCCTTTCAAAAACAATTATTTAATGACAGCTCGATACTCGATTTGTTCATTTTCACAAAAACATTCACATCAACTTATTCAAACAACTGTACGTCCAAAATGGTTGAAACTTTGGTGAGTAACTGTCAACAGATAAATAAAGAAACTTGCTTTTAATTTCGATTGCTGCGATTTTATGAATGAAATGAAAATGCATGAAACTTTCTAATTTGACTACCTTCGTATAAGAAAATAAAATTATATCATGCATGTTTTTGGCTGCGTATTTGTCTCAAAAGGTTGTGTTACGTAATTCGTCAACGATTGCTAATGTTAAAGCAAACATCTCAATTAATAGACTTGTTTAATTAATCTTTGCGCAGAAGCAATCAAAAGAAGTAAGCATTGTATTTATATTATCAAGAAATTTAGTGCTACTATTGCTACAAATGCTACAATTGCTACAAATTTGGAAGTTTTGGCGAATTAGGAAAAAAGCTATTGCTTATACTTGTATTGCTACATATTTACAAATTAAACTTTGAAAAATTTTAAAAATCTTTAAACATTTTTAAAAGATATATTTTTAGGGAATACATTTTTTCAAGGCAAATTTTCAAATCGCTAATTTAGCGATGCTAAAAAATAAACCATGATATCATTTAGCCAATTGTGAATTGTACTACTATAGAATTTTATAAACTATTTAAATTTATATCTTAATTTACATTTCATTAAAATTTTATTAAACATGTTGGCCATATTAACGACAATGGTAAGGATGGCGGCGTGAACAGGTTAAATGTTTTTCTTCTGCAGTGTTCTGTGACATAAACGTTAGGTCTTCTTGAAGCCCCTTAATAGCCAATAAAAATAAAAAATGACTTTTTTATTCCGTTTATAAGAAATAAGTAAGAAATGAAGATAGACGGCGTATTCTATTATATAAGAATGATACGCTAGCGTAACGCAACCTTAAAACTTAAATTAAAGAATTTAATATAAACTTTGAGAAAAAAAACGCCGTTTCCTTTATCTAATTTAAGTTTTAGACTTTGCTTAAATAAAGTGTTATGATCGTGTTATTATTCAATCTATAATTTTTTGGCTCAAAAAATACGATAATCGTTCAACTTTAAAAGGGATACTTTTTGAGAAGTGGAACGCTTTTGGAACTGAATTGGAATTTAAATTTTGAGATCAGTAGGGTAGTCAAATCCATTGCCAATTTGAGGTCACTCTAGGTAATACTTCAGGTAATACTCTAAAGTATATAGGCAATGTTTGTGTTGGGGCATCGGGAAAATATTTTTTTTCACGCATACCGTATAGGGTAGTTTTATTATAATTAGGGGCAAATATAGTCACCATGCGGATATACCAGTAGTGTAAAGACGGGCTCCCTGCCGCATGAGTGCTAATAGAGGCTGCTAAATAATCATTGATTTTTTATTTCTTTTTTTTGATGAGCAGAAATAGGCTAGTGGCCATAATAAAAGTTTGGCGGTGGAGGGAGGGGGGCGGCATAACTTCTTAACTATGGGTAATTAATGCATGCGTAAACCTTTACTAAGTCACTGTTCGTTAGAGCGCGATTTTCACCAGTTTTTTTTCTTTATATTTTCCTTTTCAATTAAGTATTTTGTTACGGTAATATGACGCTATGTAAGATTTTTGGTATCCGCAAGGACATCGACTGCTAAAGCAGTTTTCAAAAAATTATAAGTCATTTAAACTATCTAATATAATTTATATGGTTAAAGGAGTGTTTATCATATATAATCTATTTGTAAAAAGATGGTAAGTAAAGCTGTTCAATCTTCTACTATAGGTTGTGGGCACCCTATTAACCTCCTTTTTGTTATAATTTTTTTTAAAACGTTAGCTAGACTTCACAAGTTGATTTTAGGCTATCAGTTATCCCGGAATCTTGCGATTGATTTTTCACTACCGTCCAGACTAGCTAGAGCTCTGAAACTTCCAGCATTTGTGTTAATTTAATAAAAACACATCTTGAAATTGTTTTCAGAGCCAACTGGAGAACTCTACTTTATTGAATTTTCTTATTTTATTATACTTTATCTTTCAGACTTTACTTTGATTTTACTTTATCTTGACAGCATTTGTGTAGTCCCGATGAACATGCATGATAAATTTGTTTCCTGGGCAAAGGGGGTCGCACCCTTATAATTTGCTTTTCTTCAAAGTTGGGGTTTATAACTTTTTAGAAAGAAAGATTTTTTGCAAAAAAGTTTTGAAAAGGCATTTAAACGCCTTTTCAAAGCTTTTTTTCAAAAACCTTTAATTTGTTTTAGAAATTAATTCTAAAACAAATAAATCAAAAAAAGTATTTTTTTGATTTATTTGTTTTAGTATTAGGGGAGAGTGGGGTAATGGCGAACGCGGGGTAACTCCGAACATGGTCAAAACAGCATTGTAAAAAAATAAATTCGACAATTTTTTTTTACCTGCTGATAAGGGATCCTATGCTCAGTTCCAGACGTGCAGTAGTGTAATGAAGCTGCGGATGTTGTTTACTATGATTTGATTCTAACTTTTTCTGATAATTTTATGCAACTTTTTTCTTGAGTAACACTCTGTTGGAGCTTCTATGGCAATAAAGCCACTCCTATTTTGTTGTTGTTGTTGCATAATATAATTTTTAGACTTAGTTATTCCAATTAGCATTTTATTCATTATTACACAACAGTGTTTGTGATTGCCCCCCGATGTGTTCGGAATTACCCCACGTAGGTAGGGTAATTCCGAACACCAAGAGTTTTATTTTTGCCTTAAATTTTTATTTTTATAATAAGATTTTTAAAAATTGCTTTTGAGGGTTTGTGACTGAGTAGTTAAACTAATTGATAAGCAATAAATATGATCAATTTTGTATAACTGGTGTCTTTAATTCGCATTCCCGCTTAGGTGTTCGCCAATACCCCACTCTCCCCTAATTTTTTGTCGGGAGGAAATAGGTTAGTGGCCCTGAAAAAAGTTTACCGTAAAGGAGCTGGGCGTATTTGTAGCTATGCTGCTGCTTTTTGCTTCTCTTATTCAGCGTGGTCGTTGTCAGGCAATCCCGAAGAGGTTTCTCGTGAAGGGGGGGAGGGGAGGGGGTATCGTATGTGTTTTTTACCAACTAGAGACACAACAAAAAGGTCCTCAATATTTACCATTTGCCAACTATATTTCAAAACTTGCCAACTAAAATGCTAAATGTACAAATATGCTAACTTAAATGCATATATTACAGCTTGAGGGAGGGGATACCCACTACACTCCCGTTCGGGATGGCCCTGGTCGTAACAACTACTCTAACATAAATGAAATTTTTTTTTTTTTAAAATGTTTATTTATTAATAGCTATTAATGTCTGGAATAAACTAATTTCAATTAGTCTATTCCAGACAACAATTATTCCAGTTGAATAAAAAAAGCCAAATTACAAAACTCAGAATAAAATTGCAAAATGCAGAGCCATATTCAAGGCAAAAACAATAAACTTTTTAAATAACTGATTTCAATAACATCAAGAATAATTGAAGAAAAAAAAATTTATGTTAAAAAAAAAAAAATTAATTTGAAAAAAATTGATAACTTTTCATAACCATAACACCATTTACTTTAATTTATTTTAAAAAGCGAATTTAGTAGGGCGGCTAAAAAAAGCACAATTTAAAATTATATGGTCGATTGTGAAGTGTCTTGATGTTATTTCATCATATAGATGAAATACCATCAAGTTCTTTTTTTTTCAGTAAACTTTTGTTACTTTTTTTACTTTAAATTTTAAAAAATTTAAAGTTAAAAAGTTAAGTGTGAATCACAATATTTAAACAACCAGATTCCAATTCCACATATTTAAAATCAGGCCCGTAGCAAGCTTTTTGCTTTTGAATTTAACTTTATATAACGACATGGAGCAAACTCCAAACATTTATATTATTCATGTAAAGCTTTTCAAAAGTATTGCGATAATCGGAGTCTGTTAACAACAAACCCCTAAAAGGTTTACCTCCCTTTCATGCCATTAGCGTGAGAGCAACGAGTTTATAACATTTATATAAACATTTTTTCATCATTTAAAACTAAATTTAAGTTCATTAACAAGTCTCTAATGTCATGTCATAATCTCTTAGTGTTCAAAAATTATGACGATATAAAAATTTTAGCGAAGTCCCCAATTATTTAGGGGTTTTAAAATATTGTCTTTAATTAAGTTATAAATTCTTTAACTAAGTTTAATTAACTTTAATTAAGTTAAAAGTTAAAATATTGTCTTTAATTAAGTTATAAGTTCGTCTGACAATCTAATTCTGTTCCTCATTCAAAAGTTTAGTTTAAGTCGTTTTTCGTGAATAAGTAATCAAATGACGCGGACTTCATCGTTAATATATAAATAGCTGAAATACCAAATTCTCATGTTTTAGTATGTTATTTTAGAAAAAGAGAAATCTGTTTCTAAAATAACATACTAAAACAGAAGAAATATTGCATAAGTAACAGAAATTTTGAATAGTTTGATTTTTTTAACATATAAATAAATCGTTTTAAAAATATATTATCCATGAAAATATAAATAGAATAACTCAATCAACAACATCTTTAACTACAGGCCCGTAGCAACCGGGGGTCAGCAGAGACATTTGCGCCCCCCCCCCTTGTTTATTGTTACTTTTGTAAACGTACGGAAACGTTGATGCGATTCTTAAAAACGTTAAATCGCTAAAAACCTCAAGTCATCCCCAAAAAAAAATCTTAAATTTTGTGGTTTAAAAGTTTCATAAGTTTTTGACTAATAATAATATAACAATAAGTTTGTTATGTTTTAACTGTTAATGTTTAGCTCTAACTTATGGTGTTTGTTTTGTTTTTATTTTACATCAAAAAAAAAATGTTGAAGTGCTTAGTTAAATCGAAGAATAAACTATTTAAATCTCTGAATTAGAGCTGGGATGTTGTAGATTGTTTGCTTAAAACGAGAAATGTATTTCCTGTCTTTTAGAAATAAATTGCAGCGCGGGACATTTATTTCTTAAAACAAGAAACGTATTTCTTGTAATAAAAAAACATATTTCGTAATAAGAAATTCAATTTTGTTGTGCAGTCCAATTTATTCAAGATATGTAGAGCTTAAAAAAGCTTCAGAAGCTACTTCAAATAAAAAGATTTTGTAAAAAATACTAAAAAAAGAAGAATAGTGGATACAACGAGTTAGCTACGAAGACTGCTCCTTTACTATTGGCAAATAGTCAATAACTCAAAACAATTTGAAATTGTTTTTATAATTTGAATTTTGATCCGATACCTAACTGCAAACTCTGAACCTTGAAAATACATTTAAAAAATTTTTTGTTACATATTTTTTTGAGATAATTGTCTTAAGCTGAGAATTTATATATA
>NC_088922.1:4810000-4815000 GCF_038396675.1 Hydra vulgaris
ATATATACATATATATATATATATATATATATATATATATATATATATATATATATATATATATATATAAATATATATATATATTGTTAAAAATAAACAAACTTTGAAATGATTTTAATAAAAAAAAAATTTCTTGCTTTTCAATAAACTTATATATTTCAAATCAAAAGTCTGTCTTTAAAAGGAAAAATGTAAATCTGTTTATTCCATTCTGGGAAATAGCATTTTTAATTCTAGTTCAATTTTATATCTTCCTGATGATGTTTTGTTATTTTGGACTGTTACACAAAACTTCACATTATCATAAATATCTAAAACTCTTTGGCATTAAAACAGGGTTCACATCATAAAAATATTTTATAAAAACTTCTGAATACCGAATTTATATTACATTTCAAGAATAAATTTTTCAAATTTTTCAACAAAATCGTCATTAAGAATATTAAAAAACTTCCTATTCACTTATGTTTCATCCATAGAAAATTTTAAAATTGTTGCTCGGAGATTTGCATTTAAACATTTCTGTGAAACAGTTCTACAAATCATTTGTAGATGCATTACCAAGAAACACTGATGAAAAGTATCCTGAAATCACATAGTTGCAAATAAAATCCAAATAGTGAATGCAAATATCCATTTGAGGTTTTTGAACAACTGAAGAGCTAAAGACAGTCTTAAAAACTAGATCATGGAATTATGTGGCAATACCATAGACGTTATGGATTATTTTAGTTTTTCTAATAGACATTTTTTAGCCATAAAAATGTCAGGAAATATACACAAAATGATTATAAAACAGTCAGAAAACAAACATTTATTTTGGAACATCATCTGTAGAAAAAATGCTGCTGAGTAATGTATAGTGCCTAAAGTATTTAAGAATGTGTTTAAAACATCATTTTAACAAATAAAAAAAGTAGTGCTGTGAGAAGATGTTTTTTTTTGAGCATCAGTTATGAAGACGTCAAAACATTTTTTTTTGAGCATTGCTTGTGAAGATTCGTCTAAACAGGATGGTAATATGAATGAATCAAAAACCATTAAAGTTAAAGATGATTAAGCAGATGCTTGATATAATGTATTTTTCTGTGACATAAGTGATAAGGTTATCAAGTACTTTTGGTTGACTTTAATAAGATATACTTTTTATGTGACATTCAAGATTGATATCAATAGCTATCAAAATAAGTTAGGATAGACATTTGTTTACATTTCCTTAAATATTTAAAATAATAAACATTGGGTAATGATATAATAGCAATCACACTTTATTTTTCCATACAATGTTATGAATCACAGGCAATATAAAAAGAATTTATACATTTTATTGATGCATGTGTTTGCTAGAGTTTTGTAAAAATACATATTAAAAAAAGATTGAAAAGAAGTTTTTTTCCCTGATATTTGGGATTAAAAAAAGGAAAACCCTGACTTTTTTCTGACCTGCATAACAAAAAAAATCATCAACCTGGACCTTAGATCAGTGCTGTAAAGTCCATATTGATAATATCCAGAATGATAGATTTAAATTGACTGATATTTAAATCTATATTAAGCTGTTAATTAGTGAACAGCCAATAATAAAAAAAAATGCAGTGGAAAAAAGGAAAAAAAAAGAATATAAGCACAAAACTATGTAGACAACATAGAATATAAAACATTTTTTCTAAATACATAATAAACAGTATAGTTAAAAATTATTTCATAGTGTATTTAAAAACTATTTTTCAAACCCTTAGCATTAATTAATTCATTAGCATTTTTGTTTAATTATCAGAAAAAATATTTTTCATACATGTTATTATTATTAACAAGCAGCTACTGATCAACTAACCAACACAACTAATCAAAACATAATTAATTAACTGTATTACTAAAAACACAACTTACATCAGATTTGCAACCAATCAATCTGTATATGCAAGTTTTTGCTAAATTGTTACATTTACTAATATGATTTTTTAATTCTTCGTATAAAAATGTTGAGCCACAACCAAGTTGACACTCCACAGGTGACTTTAAACATTTATGAGTCTAAAAAGAATTCTAAAAAACTAGAACATTAAATATGTAATTAAAGAAAAATAAGCATGAAATTAAAAATATAAAGTTAAAAAAAATTAATACAGGTAAACATTCAACTTGATGACCATACCTATAAAATAGCCACACTAACTACAGTGAAAGTCTCTTTCTACATAAAACTGATTTTCCAGATAAAAGAGACATGCTGCTAAACATGTTAAACAACTGTTTTCAAAACTAGCAAACAGCACAACTATTTTAAAGTCTCTAAAATTCTACTTTGAAGATTGCAACCAAGTATTGTTTTATTTTTTGTTTGCCCTCCAACAGGTTTTGCTTTTTCAACGAAGTAATATATATTTTTTTCAGCTTCCAGATAATTTTCTGTTATAGCATTTGTGACTCTTCTTAATGTGATATTTTATGTTAAAGATTTTTTTTTTACTTATTTTAGGTACATTTTATTTTGGTACATTTAATACTCGTACAACACAATTTTTAGAAGCTTCTTGCATTTCAACATTTGACAAAGACATCCCTTAAGATAGCATATACATGATAAATATAGTATTATTTGTATCATTAATACCATCAAACGAGAAGATATTCTAGTGATAGAGGATAATAGGTTGAAACATTTTATTTTAAAATGTCATCATAACTTTATTTTTAACAATTTTTTTTTTTTTAAATAATTAAAAAAAAATGTTTTCACTAAAACTCTTAAATCCTTTTATATCTAAAATCCAGTTATAATCAAATAGCTAATTTTAAAACTTTTATGTCATAAAAATTAAAATAGTGAGTTATTGATAAGTAAATTTTAATATTGTTACGAGTGATCCCTAATTAATAAGACTTAGTTTCATAAACAGCTCATAGCTTTTGAATGGTTGCCCTTTTTTAAATGAAGATTGTGTGATCTGATTTTTTTTTTTCTTTCTTTGAGCACCAAGTCTTATATATTCACTGTTTAGTACTTTTTTAAAGATATTAAAAGTAAAAAATATGAGTTTAATTGAGCGTGTGTACTGGGAATTGCATTTAATTTAAATATATATACCAGCGCTGGCCAGAATTTTGACGCAAGAGCCGCATATAAATACTGATGTGTGCCGAGGAGTTGCAATAAATAAATTGCTATGCCAACTTAATCTTAAAAAGAATTAATTGGCGAATGTAAATTTACATTTTTTATACAGCAGTATTTAGATTTTTTAAAATGGAAATTGTACTTTTATAATTAAACTTAGTATGTACACAATTTATATTTAGTATTTAGTTTTTGTTACAATAAAAAAGTAAACAATATTCTTAAAATGTAAACTTGACTACATAAAATCTGATTCCTTTTTATTCACAGACAACCATATGTAGAAAAATTGAGAAATCATCTTGAGATCATAATTTTTTTTTTTAAATTAACACATTTACAACCATAAATTTCCTTATAAAAATAATTGCAAGCAAGATATAAAAATCTAGAGATAACAAGGTTTCTTTGTATTTTTTAAAGAAATACATTAACAAAATGTTTTAACGTATTTCTTTAAAAAATTATTTTAATGTATTTGCTTGCAAACTTGCTTTTATTCGAATTGAACTTGCTTATCACCACTTAATAGCACAAGTTACTAAAAACTCCAAAATACCAAAGAAATAAATCACTACAAAATAAAACAAAATTTTAAATGAACTTCAATTAAGTTCAAATTACTTTTATTTTTCAGCAAAAAATTAGACATAACAAAGTATTCTTTTTATGACATCAATTATTTTGCCTAAGAATAAAAAATTCTTTTTGCATAATAACTTGCAGAATTTACTATTTATTCAATAGGCACTAAGATTTTAAACAATACTGGTAAGTTTTTTAAAATCTGGTTTCAAGTTGGTAATTGATATTATAAGCAACCCTAACATATGTTTACTAGCTAGATTGGCACGATACTTTGATTTAAGAAATTTCATAGTTGAAACTAAAGAATCGCATGTATATGTTGAACCAAAAATTGAAAAGTTTTGTACCAACCCTTTTTAGTTGAGAATACTTAACTTCAGGAACCATATTCCAAAAATCTATATTAAGTTAGTATTTTATGCAGCATTTGAAGATTTGATATGAGATGTTTCTTCAAGCATGTTACCTGGAATTGGACAACCACCACTAATAATATCAATTAAAAAAGGATTAACTAAAAATGCTATTGATGATTTAAGATCATAAAAATCTTTAAACCTGTTTTAAAAGGCTTCAAATAAATTCTGTAGTTTTTCCCGGTATGATTAAACCTTATGATCATCATACTGCATTGTAGGATTAGGATTATGAATCATCTTCTTCATTTGAGGAAAACAATTAAAGGTTTTTAAGGTAAGAACTTTTTGAAATAGAGCAATTTTTTTTTTAAACTTAACATAGTCTGAGCAAGATTAGATATATATTTTTTCCCTGGAGTGACAAATTTAGATTTTGTAAATATTGCATTACATCAGTTAAAAATCTTGGCAAAAAATTTAAATTGTCAAAGATTTCAAATGTCTTTTCCTTTTCAAGCAAAAAAGATTTAATTGGTTCTAATAGTTCTACAAACCTATAAAGAAAGTCAGTACTTGAAAGCCAACTTACAGCACAGTAAAACGACAATTCAGTTAGTTTGTCAGCAAGATCCAACTCACTGATGAAATTTTTAAACTGTGATTTTTTGCATTAGATCGAATATAATTTACAATCTCCAGCACTGATTTAAAAACAATTGGAAATTAAAATGTTTTGCTTCTAAATATTCTCGATGAATCACACAAAGAACTAGGATACAATGAAATTGGATAAATTCTAGATATGTAGGATCACTTTTTATTAAACCAATAAGCCCAACATGTTTTACAAACATTGCTCTTGCACCATCTAACAATCTTGTTCTTAGAAGAATTGGATTTCACCATAACAGTGTCAAGGGCTTCCTTTAAATCAA
>NC_088922.1:4820000-4842500 GCF_038396675.1 Hydra vulgaris
TAAAGCCAACAAACTATAGAACTATATATATATATATATATATATATATATATATATATATATATATATATATATATATATATATATATATATATATATATATATATATATATATATATATATATTATCCATTTATTTAACTATAAAATTGAAAAAAATTACAGATTTATTTATAATTTTACAAAATTAGGTTTGGTTTGTTCACTCGTATAGTTAAAAGCTAGTCGTTGGAGTTACACCTTAATAAAATAAACTTGAAAAGCAAAAAACAAACAAACAACAAAAAGTAATAATATAGATAGTGACCAAAAAATAATTATAATAAAAAGAAGAACAGAAATATTACATAAAGAATCATATTAAGATAAATAATTATCATTAAGATCATATTATAATTGAAGTAAGTATAGAAAGTAGTTAAGCAATTTATATCTAACATTTTTATTAGATATAAAGTAGAAATGATCACTCCTTTTAATTTTTTAAATTGTTTACATTTTGTTTGTTTTAGTTATTCTTTTAGCCTTATTTTTTTTTTTTCAGCTTTGTTTTTATTGAGCTTATATTTTATTTTTTAGAGAGAAAATAGGAGTGTGGATGAAGCCTAATTAATTTTTATGCAACAAAAAAGTTATACTAATGCTAATTCCATATAATTGGTTATTACTACTTTGAAATTTCTGTGATGCTATTAACTATTTTTGTTCTTTTTTAGAAAATTTAGAGAAATAAATTAAAATTTTGTGCCAACACTGACATGACATGTCACATGTTCGTGTATGTAAAGGTTAAATTTTGTCATGAGGATTACAGTTCTTATAATAAAAAAAAAAAAAAATAAAAAAAACGAAGGTAAAGAGTATTGTTTGTATATATATTTTTTGTTTACTTTGAATCTTTTTAAACTTTCTCGTTTCATCTTTAAAATTTTTGTTTGCACATGTTAATTGTTTGCATATATGCTTTTTTGATAAGCATGTGTATGTGGAAATATGTGCTTTATAGCTATTTTATCAATGTGTTTTTATAATAATGTAAAGTGTCTTTTTATTATTTGTGTATGTGTTAATATGTGTTATATAATTGTTTTATAAATGTGTTTAAATATATTTATATAAGGTTAAATATATATATTGTGTTTATAGTTGGTACATATGTATATATTATGTTGTTTCCATGTTTTCAAAGTGCTGTGACTTGGTAAAAGTGTAGAGCAAGATTTGTCAACCTTCCCAGCCAAGTGATGTACTTATTGCAAAGAATTACATGGCAGTGTTTAGTGTCAAACTGTTACTGCTTTAGATCTAGATGTTTTCAAGCCTTTATTATTAATTATTCTGAAAATACATAAAAATGTATTTTAATAACATTTTGCGTAATGCTGTTACTTATGTTCTGCAATATATGAATGTTATGTTACTTAAGTTATGTTATATGCATATTATATTAACTTATGGTGTGTGCTATTGTCGTGAATTGTTGTTGTGATGTGGTTTTTT
Organism: Hydra vulgaris; assembly: GCF_038396675.1. Classification (NCBI taxonomy): domain Eukaryota; kingdom Metazoa; phylum Cnidaria; class Hydrozoa; order Anthoathecata; family Hydridae; genus Hydra; species Hydra vulgaris. Next base: position 4,821,500 of record NC_088922.1, read on the forward strand.
TGTAATCTTTTGAGTTGATAGACATTTGGCTTACCTTTACATTGGTGTCTGTTGTTAAAAATGATAAATAGTTAATTTCGTTATTAAATCTCACTTCTTTTAATCATTCATTAAAACCCAAGACAAATTATTTTGCCATGTATACAATTTCTTTTAGAAAACTAAAAACTTAAAGCCAATACAAATTATTTTGTTCTAAATTATTTTATAAACTAAAAGCCATGAAAAATTATTTTGCCACATATACAATTTGTTTTATAAAACTAAAAACTTAAAGCCAATACAAACTATTTTGTTCCAAATTATTTTATAAACTAAAAGCCATGACAAATTATTTTGACATATATACAATTTGTTTTATAAAACTAAAAATTTAAAGCCAATACAAATTATTTTGTTCCAAATTATTTTATAAACTAAAAGCCATGACAAATTATTTTGCCATATATACAATTTGTTTTATAAAACTAAAAACTTAAAGCCAATACAAACTATTTTGTTCCAAATTATTTTATAAACTAAAAGCCATGACAAATTATTTTGACATATATACAATTTGTTTTATCTCAATTTAATTTTTTAGTGCTGTTCATTGCATGATTTTGCTGAAAATATTTTGGAATCAAGACGTACCATCATAAATTATTTTCTAAAAGCTAACATGAAATAGTAATATCTTACAACTACTACTCTGGTAAATCACAACAGCTTTTCTCTATAAGGTACATTGATTTTAATTTTTTGTATGTTATATTTTTCTTATTTATTAACTTATTTGTTACATTTTTTATTTTAGATTCATCAGATGATGTATTTATGTGGTATAGAAGAACAAAATATTGTAAAGTTTTGTGAACTTTTTAAAAATGTTTAATAATTTTTTTAAAGAAATAATATTGAATTTTGCAAAAAAGAGTTTACAATGTTTTTAAAATAATTTTTCTGTGTTAGGAGTATGCTTATTATTAGAATTGCAGGTTTTTAATAATTTTTTTTATTATTATTTGCTAAGTTAATTTTTTTTCAAACATCTCCTAGCTGATATATATATTTTTTTAAAGTCATAAGACTATTGTATAATTTATTTTAAATGACAATATTATTGGAGAAAGTAAGGTAAAAAGCATTTTTACTTTTTAAAAAGGAATAAAAATACTTTTTAATATACCTGTTTTCTTTGAAGTAGGTTAAAATTTCAGGTTTTAAAAATTTTATATATTATAATCTTAAATATTTTTAAATTACTTAAAAATTATATCTAAGTTAAAATACACTGAGCTGTAAAAAATAATTATAGTTTATTGATAAGATTGTAGACTGCTAGAGCAGTCTACAACCTTATCAATAAACTTTAATTATTAAACCTAGAGCTACTTAATAACCTACTACGAAAGTGAAAATTTACTATCAGTTGTTTGTTTTTCTGTTTAGCTAACAACAATGAAGAGAGAGGTAGTAAGTTTAAAAGGATTTTTATTTTTTACCAAGTAACTAAAATGTTTTTTAAAATGTTGTTGTTGACTTTAAAGTAAAACAGTAGGTTTTTATAATTTTTATACAATAAGCCCAAGAACTATCAAGAACTTAGGTTCTACTTAAAATTATATTGTCAATAATAAGGAGAAGAAATTTAAAATTCTTAGTAAGAAATTCTTAGAAAGAAATTCTTAGTAAGAAATTCTTAGTAAGAAATTCTTAGTTAGAAATTCTTAGTAAGAAATTCTTAGTAAGACAGATTTTTATCATTTTATATCAAGTTAGTTTAATTAAGATTTATTTTCTTTAGTTGATCAAGAGATAAATTTGTTATACACATGTAATTAAATGTAAATTAAATTTTTTTTGTTTGAAACATATTTGTACTCAATTGCTTAGTTATTTATAATAAACTTAGTTATTTTTAATAAATTTATTTATTTGTTTGCATTTAACATTTTTAAGATAACAATTTTCTTTTTTAAAGAAAAATTAATCAAGGGGATACCAAAAAATTATCAACTCCTGTATTATCCTTTAAAGTTAACTTCATATTAATCTTAATAATTAATTAAAGTTCATTTTATAAAAAATATTACAAGAATTTTGTTTTAGTTTTTCGTTAATTTAAAGCATGATGAAGTGTTATTATTTTGTGTCAGTAACTAAAAACGTATTATGAGAAGTTAAAGAGAAGATTTGATCACATTTTCAACTTTTCAATTTCAAATTCCTACGGTTAGAAGTTGAGAAAACTTTGAGATTTTGAAAAATAATCAAAATACTGACCCCAAAACTACTAAAATAGCATTTAACGAAACTGAAGGTTAATATGCCAAGATCATTTTAAGGTTATTTAACTTTTTTTAATTATGAAACTAAGTTATACATCTACTGATTTACTTAAATTATAAGATAAAAATAGCTTCCATTAACACACCAATAACAAAAAGAAAGGACCGCAGCCATTTTAAAAGTACTAAACTTTTTAAAATTATTTGATGCGTGCATAACAAACATAGCGCTTTATTTCTATATTATCTATATTTCTGATGTTTTTCTATTTTCCTTTAAAACTTTCTTATCCTTTAAAAGTTTCCTTTGAAACTGAACATTTTTTATTTTAACACAATTACAGTATTGCCATAATGGCATTCCATTTTTGTAAAATTTAAATTGAAGTTGAAATTTAAATTTTACTATTTAATTTTTTTCCCCTGAAAAAGACAAACAAAAAAAAAATGCTTTTCTTGATATTATTACTAACATGAAGCTATAGCCAAGAAATTCTAAAGTTTAGGATAGCATTGGTGCTTGCAGTATAATAGATTTGTGCATTGTTAAAAGGACCTTGAAATATCGGTTGAACACGATGAAATTCAGCACTCTTTAATTGTTAATTAAGCAAAAACTACTTAACAGATTTTTATAATTTTTTGACACAATGAAGCTAATTGAATTATTTATTTTAATAATTTCTTACATTTTTTATCAGACACTAGATAAAAACTGAATATCTTTTGGAGTACTTGACATCATCTGCAGGATCTTGCTTTGAGATTCCTTTTATAATTGACCAATAACTTTCAATACTTCACTGCTCAGGACAATTTAGAGGATTTGCTTCCTTAGAAACAAATTTGACGCCATTTTGTTCATACCATTCTAGAGACTTGGAATAGTGAATTGTAGCCAAATCAGGCCAAAATATTGTGGTCATTTCATACTTTTTAATAAATGGGGAAAGGCATTTCTTTAAGGATTCTTTATAATATATATCTGCTTTCAATTTTTTACGAGTAATGTATGGTGTACTTTTTAAAAAACAGGAGCAGATTGCTTGCCATATAAGGAACTTGGGAGCAAATTTTTCAGTTTGAATATACTTGAATTTTTTGAAAACATAACTACCTTTCGACTGATAAAAATGTTGCTGCCCTGGCAATTGTGAAAAATCTTTTGCAATAGGTGTTATCGTCTTCAATTATGCTGAAAACAAGTTTTCTTGGTTTAAAAGTTTATATAGTTTTATTGAATGACAAATTGCTTTAATTTCTCCATCAATGGATCACTTTGGGGTTTTCTTTTTATGATATGCTTTATATTCTTGACATCTAAGTACTTTTCCTATCAAAGCTTGGCTGCATTTAAGTTTTCTTGCAAGATCTCTCTGCGACTGACACGGATTTGCCTTTATGGAGCGAATGATTGATTTTGCTTTATATTTATCTTTTAATCCTTTCTTTTTTTCCACTTCCAGCTTATTTTTCTATAGATTAAGTCTGTTTATATTACTGCAAAATAAATCCAACTGATGATCAAGAAACACAGGCCAATTTTGAAATGTCAATTTGTGACAATGAAGGATTTTGAAGAAAAATTTCTATAACTTATTTTCGATTTAATATTTGTTTACTCAATTAAATCCGCTACCAATGATAACCATTACTTATTACAATTACAATCAAACAACAACACCTTCCATGTTCAACAACTGCTTCTGTGTGCAAAAAAAAAAAATTTGTCAAGTAGTTTTTGAGTAATTAATGATCAAAAGGTACTGAATTTTATCGTGTTTAACCAATAGATTCCACTGATAAACAAATAAAAATTTTTTGTGCAAATCTTGTTAACTAGGTGGTTTTTTAAAACAAATTAAATATGCTGATTTCAAATGTGCAAACCATTTTTTACCATCACGTCAAGTTGTAAAGATATTTGGGTTCAAATCTTTAGTATTTGGGGTAAAGTCCATAATATTGTTGAAAAAAAAGTTATTTAAAAGTATGTCAACCTGGGTCTCAAAAGAAGCGTATTTTTATAGAGACTTTAAAAATGGTATTTGTTTGTAATAAAAATAAGTACTTTTTGTATTACTGCTGAGAAACATTTTGTTAAAATTTTTTTAAAAGTCTTTAGCATTTTTTTACATAATTTTTTTTGTCAATAAATTTTAAGTAAAAATATTTATCTTTTCTAAAATCTCTATGAAAATACGCTTCTTTTGAGACCCAGGTTGACATACTTTTGAATAACTTTTTTTTCAACAATATTAGGGACTTTACCTTAAATACTAAAGATTTGAACCCAAATATCTTTACAACTTGACGTGATGGTGAAAAATGGTTTGCATATTTGAAATCAGCATATTTAATTTTTTTTTTAAAACCACCTAGTTAAAAAGATGTGCACAATAAAATTTTATTTGTTTATCAGTGTTCTTTCTCTAATTTTTAGCAAATCCAAATTGTTAAATTCCTAGTCATTTACTTGATTTTCTGGTTTTACATAATAGTCTTTCTTGCAGCACAATTTTGAACTGAATGCAGTTTTTTAAGAGTCTTTTCAAATACAAATTAGAGAGAGAGTTGCGATAATCTAGCTGCGAAAATATTTGTGAACATACTATAGTGCATAAATCTTTATGTGATAAGAATTCTTTTATTTTGGATATTGTAAAAATTAATTTGTAATTAAAAAGTTTGGTAATTGGATAAAAAAACAATTTTTTTATATACAATTTTTATATAATTCACATCCAAACTTTATGTGGAGTCCACAAATCTAATGCATTTCTTGTTGAAAAAATCTTCAATAATAATATATTTAATAACTAATATTTTTGCTTTCAATTGGTTAAGATATAAAAATGCTTCACTCATCCATTTAGATATAATTATCCAAGACATTTTGGTATAACAAGAACTAGTAGTAATAGTCTTGCTGCACAATATTGAACTGACTGCAGCTTTTTAAAAGAGTCTTAGCAAATACAAAGTAGAGAGAGTTGCAATAATCTAGCTGTGAAAATATTAGTGAACATACTATAGTGCATATATCTTTATGCGATAAGAATTCTTTTATTTTGGATATTGTAAAAATTAATTTGTAATTAAAAAGTTTGGTAATTGGATAAAAAAACAATTTTTTTATATACAATTTTTATATAATTCACATCCAAACTTTATGTGGAGTCCACAAATCTAATGCATTTCTTGTTGAAAAAATCTTCAATAATAATATATTTAATAACTAATATTTTTGCTTTCAATTGGTTAAGATATAAAAATGCTTCACTCATCCATTTAGATATAATTATCCAAGACATTTTGGTATAACAAGAACTAGTAGTAATAGTCTTGCTGCACAATATTGAACTGACTGCAGCTTTTTAAAAGAGTCTTAGCAAATACAAAGTAGAGAGAGTTGCAATAATCTAGCTGTGAAAATATTAGTGAACATACTATAGTGCATATATCTTTATGCGATAAGAATTCTTTTATTTTGGATATTGTAACAGTTTTTAACAATTTTTTTATATGCAATTCTAAATATAAATCACATCTAAACTTTATGTGGATTCCACAAATCTAATGCATTTCTTGTTGACAAAATCTTTAATAATAATATATTTAATAACTAATATTTTTGTTTTCAATTGGTTAAGGCATAAGAATGCTTCACTCATCCATTTGGATATAATTATCCAAGACATTTTGGTATAACAAGAACTAGTAGAATATATCGAGAAAAAGGAAGGAATGCTTTTAGAGTTTGATGATCATCTGAGTATCCAAAAGTTTTAACATTGATTAAGTTCTGATATTTGTATATGGTCTCATATAGATATTAATGAGCTTTGGAAACAGGACTGTACCTTGTGGTGCTCCATATTTTAAATTTTGGTAAATGTAATATGAGTTACAAATTTCGACCTTTTGTGTATAGTTAACTAAAAATATTTCAAAACACTTGTGAGCTGAATCAAATATACTATTTCACTAGCTATAAGCCAAAATATATTTTGCTGATCAATATTGTCAAAGGCAGCACTTTGATCAAGTAAAATTAGTACTGAAGGTGTATATTAATCAAAGAGTTCAAGTATATCATTGACAAGCTTGAGTATTTCAGTTGAGTAATGCCTTTTGTAACCACACTGATATTCTATATGAAGATTGTTTGTTGTCATGCCGGAATCAAGACAGCAGGAAACTACTCTTTCTATTGGCTTCCTAATGAATACTAAATTAGATACTAGTCTACTGTTTTGAAATTTCTCTGTGATAGTATGGTACAGATTTTTCTATTTCTTGATATAATTTAAAATCAATAAGGAAATGGTCACGCAAATATAAGTCTGCCACCGACAGCATAATAACTGATATTCTATCTGCAAAATAACTGATATTCTATCTGGCTTATTGATTACTACTTCTAGTATGTGTCCTATTTTATGAGTTAATTCTTTGATTTGTTGTGTAAGATTTAGTAGATCTAAAATTCTTTAAAGTTTTTGCTAAATAGTTCTTTAGTATCTATGTGTAAATTTATATCATCAGCTATATGCAACCTGTTGATATTGTTTTAAGTAAATTCATGAATTCATCTAGAAATGTTAAATATTAGTCTATGAATGCAAATTAAAATTAGTGATTGTTTGGCTACAGTAATTTTAACACACACATGTTCAAAGAAATGAAACTGTTTATTTTGTAGTTGTTTGTGCTTATTTGACTGTTTAAAAATAATTCCTACTCCTATCCTTTTTCTTCATCTTTTTCTTTGCCTATTTTGTTACACAAAACATGTCCATAATTTTTTATCATTGCTGTTGTATTGTTTTCCAAAGTCATCCATGTTTTGGTGATAAAAAACTGTCTGGAATCCAGTCAAGTATATACTCCATTACATCTGGAAGTTTATTAGTAAAAGAGCAAACATTCCATAGGGAGCATAGTGATTTATGTAATTTCTATCATTCTTCTGGACTCTTTTAAAGTATTTTTTTTTGCCCTAAAGTGAAGAACATTCAATATATAATGCAGAGTAAAAATGATTATTTTTATCTAAAACACAGTAAACTCATTTTTTATCCATTAAAGAGCACTGATCAGCTCAATTTTTTTTTGCTACATATAGTGCATGTCAGATCTAGTTTTTTGCATTCATGTGTATAATATCTAAGGCTTTGACAGTTAAACAATCATAACATTAAGTTTGTCATATATTCTGCAGGAAATTCATTCGAGTGTGACTATGTTTTTATTATATTGAAATTCTTTTCACAATACTTAACTTATTTTTGCACGAAAATTAACTTCAAACATTGATGGTTTATATTTGTTGAACAGTTTTCATTTTGAAAATGATCTTTACTGTTGCTATCCTTGCTAAATTCTTGGATTAAACTGTTCTGTGAGTGAAGCATATTAACAACTTTATTTTAATTATATTCTTTAGGCAAACCACTGATAATAATTTATTATCAGTGTTAATTTGCACCTTTGATTGATACAATTTTATTTTTATTTGATTATTTGCGTATTTGAGAGAATTCATCAATTGGTCTCAAGATTCTTCAGAGTTACATACTAGGACTAGAGTTACTAGGACAAGATCACCTGATTTATTATGAAATGAATTATTATTATGAATTGAATATTATTATTCATGACAATATATTCGATTATACATATGTTATTTTTGTTATTTATACTCATGTTTTTTTTGTTAGTTTTTTCTTCAGATATTTTTTCGACAACTAATAAGGAATCCGGTATTAGAGTTTTCACTCATTTAATATTTCCTTGTAAAACCATAAATCATCTTTTTCTGAATTAGTATCAATTAGGCTTTTTTAACATTTGTTTTAATTCATTGACCTGAGTTTTAACATCAGTAACATTACATTCAGCCTCAATGTTTCTGATTAAGATTATTTCTTATAACACTTTTTTATATTAACACTTATTTCGATGTTGGTAAGGCAGACATAACTAAAGAATAGAAAGATTTTCTTAATTTAAGGGAGAAGAAAATTTGAGACCGTGGTTTTGCTTTCTACTATATCTTCTTTTGGGATAGATGGGAAAACAATGTTAAACTTTGATCTGCATATCAAACATTGAACATTTTATGTTACTGATGATGTATTTTTGCAACCAGTAATTTCACCATTATTGGATTATTCGGTGGTAACTAACATTCTTTGGATTTCTTCCTTGACGTGTCTATAATATGAGAGAACCACTTTTTGTAGGGAGAGCTACCACCGTGTTGCAGTGGATTATCTCCATGTTGTAATCTATTATATGTTATTATTACCTAAAACTTATTAACAAAAATTCTTTTTAAAGATTAGATGTGTTATTAAATAAATATAATAGTATAATATTAAATAATAAATATAATAGTGCAATGTTAATAAAGTTTATAGTGTAATGTTATTAAATAGAGGTAAAAGTGTAATGTTATTAAATAGAGGCAAAAGTGTTATTATAAATGTTATTAAATCATTATTTCAAAACAATAATTAAAAAAAACTTAAAGAAATTTACTTTTTAAAACAAGATCAGAAAGAAAGTGGTAAAAACTTTAATCAACACAAACAACAAATAAGAAGTTAAAGAGTCAAAAAAAATTTGTCTAGAGTTGCGCAATTAGTAACTACTTTATAATTTTTATCAACAAAAGTCAATAACACATAAAAACTCTTTAAAAGTGCAGTTGCCACCGATTTACAACAATAAAGGTTACTCTTTAAAACATTATGACAAGAACGCATAACAATGAATTTCAATTTTAAGTGCAAATTAAAACATATTTGGTATTTTATAATATTTTTTTATATAAGAAAAACAGTTGTGATTTTAAAAAAAATATCTTTACCTGTTTGTCTTTTATATATTTATATATCTATATATATATATATATATATATATATATATATATATATATATATATATATATATATATATATATATATATATATATATATATATATATATATATATATATATATATACATATATATATAAATATGTATATATATATAAATTTATACCTGCTTGTCTCGTAAAAGAACATTTTCGATGCAATATTTACAGGTGAAATATGAATTAGAACAATCTTTTAAGCTGTGTTCAACTAAATTTTTTTTTAGAATTTCACCCCCGCATTTTTCACATTTTTGAATTGCGTATTCACACAAACCTAAATGCACCTGTAACAAAATATTTAAAGTAGTTAGTAATTAAAAAATGTAACGTAAATAATGGTTAAATAGGTAATGATGGGTAAATAGGTAAATAATAGGTAAATAGGTGGGTAATTAAACAATGAAATGAAAAACAATGACCACAACATAATTTTAATCTTTAAAAACAAAAGTTTTTTATTTTTTCAAAATTGAAATCAAAATTAAAATTGACAAACTACAAAACTCCCAGAAGAGTAAAAAAATCCTCTCACTCCCTGTTATGACTGCACCTGAAATATCATGATCAATTTAAGACTGCAAAACAAAAACTACTAGTCAGAATTCCAAAAATGAGACCTTGTTGTTTTTTTTGTCAGAAAAAAAGCATACACAGTGTTTTGGGATGGCCACATTTACTAAAACAAGTTATGACCTGCAAAGTTTTGAACTAATTTAATTCTAAACGATGTACTTCAATTAGAAATAAACTTAACATTTTAAATAATCCAAATGCTATCAATTTTACATAAAAAAAGTTTGAAAAAAATTTTTATTAATTACATTTTAATACTTCATGAATATTTTGGAATACTTAATACTTTGCTTTATAAATAACTAAAATGACCCTCATTAAATTTTGAAATATTATTAGCTTAAAAAAAAACTTAAGTAAACATAATCAACACCATCTATCTGTACTTCTCATAAGTATTTGCTCCACCAATCATTGCTCATAAGTTATTACTCTTTTTATAATTTCTTAAAAATGTTCCTTAGCCTTTTTGAGTTAATTTTATCAGCATCAACAACATTTGTCTAAATACTAGTTCGGACCTCATCCGAACTAGTATTTAGACAAATCAGGAGTAATGAAATCATGGTTTTGTTTAGACAAAAATATTTTTAAATTTTTCTTTGTAGTGAAGCACTTAAATTAAAATAAAAGCATACATTAACTCATTTTTTCTGGTTCAGTTTATAATTCATTTAGATTTTTATTTTTTTAGCTTAGTTGTGTGTTTTTTTTTTAGTTTTTCTCTTTCCAGTTTATAGTTAATTTTTTATAATTTTAGTTTAAGCTTACATTTGTTTCTTTGCCACATTTTTTAAACGCACAAACTTAAAACATGCAAGAATTCATGGCCAAGTTGTTGAGACAAAATATTATATATGTGGGCATAAAAGGTTTGTGACTGCACACATGTTCTGAGAAAGATTGACACAACAGACTTAAAAGATTGCAAATTATAAGAATCAGGAAAAAAAAATGACAGGAGCAAATTCTAAAAACAGATGTTCAAGAAAAAGAAAAACTAGACAAATGAGAATTTTTGGAGCACTAAGGAACAGTCATAGTGAAAAACCTTTTTTTAAGATCCTTAGAAAAACTAATTTAATAGTTGTTTGTTTTGTTTAAAATATAACTATGTATGGTTAGAATTTGTATTTGGTAAACAAAGCAAAAATGTTTTTAATTATGATTTACAGCAAACAGGTATTTCATGGTACAATGATGGTATGATAGTTAGCTATTATTATATGATAGTTAGATTATGTTTACCATAATCACATGGCATTTATAGACAAATTTCAGTTCAACGAACTAAGCATCTTATGTTATTGAAATTAGAATGAAAATGAGTGTTCATGAAGAAAACTTTTTTCTTCTTTTTATTGAGGTCTTCTTTGTTTAACACTTAAAACCTCAATCATTGAAGCAAGAATGCTGAGTTGTTGATCTTTATTTTGTAATTTCTCAAAGTACAAAAGCAAAAACTCCTTCTCTTTTGTTGTTATCTAAAAACACATACAATGCTTGCAATTACATGGAAAACCCATCACAAGAGAAGATATTCTTCATTTTTTTTAATTTTTTCACTTTCACCTTCAAATTTCACTTTCAAATTTTTTTTTTTTGTAAAATATCTGGAATTTTAAATTTATTAGTGGTAAATGATTACTACATCTGTCCAACAACATCTGTGGAGTAGTCCAAGATCATCTGTAAACATTTGTCCAAAATCATCTGTATTTTTCTTTTACTCTAATAACATCTGTCCAATATCATCTGAAAATTCAACAACCCCTAACAACATCTTTAGAAAGATGTAACTACATCTGGTTATATTTACAGATGTTGTTGGACAGATGTTATTAGACATGGTAAAAACTGATGTTGTTATCCTGACCCTTATTAGCCATTATAACAAGCAGGGATGCGGAGTCCCAAAAATGACTCCAGCTTTGAATGTCACAAAAAGATTACTTCTTCCTAGATTTTGGTATCCAGGAGCTCTAATAATATAAAAAACATTGAAGGACTACTATTGGTAAAAAAATTAAGACTTTAAGGTTAGAGAAACAATCACTTTTTAAACCCAAGAACATTGACTCCAGAACTTCGGTTTAAAAACAATGTTTCAAGCTATTAAATTTCATTAATTTTTTATATGTAGCAGATCATAAGTGATTTTTTATATATAGCAGATCCCCTTGTGACAATGATAAAAGTAACTTCTTAATTTCCTTCTTGCCTTCATTTTTTGTTATTACCAAACTTGAGTAAAAACATTAAGTTCTGTGCCTTGGCAAATGGGTTGAAAGCCCCCTCCCACCAAAACCTGTCACTAAATTTGCTTAAATTTGAGGGTGTGGGGTATCCTAGCCACAGCTCTGATTACATCTACTTATCTTATCCTCTACTACTGACTTCTCATGGACATATATACAATTGATTGTAAATTATTTTATAAGTTATAGATAAAATATTTTTATTCTTTATTATAGTTTTAATAGATTTTATAGATTATAATACATCGTTTATTTAAAAAATAAATAAATAGTGAATAATTATTTAAAGAATTAGTTCACTTCTTATATTATATTTATTTAATATAAATAGAGAACAACTAGAGTTCACTATTCATACTATAGATTAAACATTATTTTTCTCAAAAAATGTTTTCAAAAAAGCTTTTGTAAAGGGATCCCAAACCGCCAAGACATGTTGTGTTCATATTAAAGAGAATGATAAAAAAAAAAATTTTAGGGCTAATTTTTTTTTGATTAAAACAAAAGAATAAATGCATACCAATAAAAACGAACTTTTTTGTTTTAGTTAAAGCTTGATTTCTCCATTTTGTTGTAGGCCAAATAGTCTTTATAACATACACCGCAATCTACAGACTTGATATTTTATTCAAGGGCATTTTATTCCTATGAATTTTAGTACATGACATCATTGATTTTTTTTGTTTGTTTAAAATATTGGTTTTTTTGTTGTAGCTGTTTTATAAACTTTTTAATTAAATGTTTTTATGCTACTAGGGCAGTATAAAAATATTTAATTAGAAAATTTACAAAACAAAAAAAGTTTATTATGTTTTTGACTATATTAACTTATATATTAGGTCTTTTTTTTTAACGATTTCTTTTTAATGATTATGTTAAAATATTTTAATTGTCTGATGATGGGGCTGCCCATATAGTTTAAAAGTATAAAAAATATAAATATAATTAGTATTAAGTGTTCTCCATTAAAAGAAGAAACTACGTTTGTGCTAAAGGTGTTAGTGCTCTTCTGTTCAGTAAATAAGCTTTTATAAGTTAAATTTTATGTAAGGAGGCACAATTTTAATTAAGTTTTTTATCAACATCAAAGAGATAATTATTTTTTTAATTTATAGTTATGGGAATTTTGTGCCTTTCAAAGTTTGGTGCCTCGGGCCGTGGCCTTACTGGCTTTGCTCTTAGTACGGTCCTGATTGCTGCATCATTGAATGCAGGCTTGGTTGGGAAGCAGAGACAAAATATATGTTTTTAAAAATGGTTATTAGAAATGATTCTTACAAAGAAAATTTAAAAAATAAATGAATTTTCAATTACAAATTTGCTTAAATATTTAAAATTAATTTTTGTTTTATAGTTAAATTAAAATCTATAATTAAATTTAATAATTAAAAATGATAAAAGTAATGTACATAAGATACTAAACACTAAATCAAATTCATAAAATTTCTACAAGAGAAAGTTGTAAAACTAAGTAACACTTACTTTGAATTTACTCAAAGGACCTTTCCATAAGCAATTTTCAAAATGAGGACAATAAAATTCTAAGGCAGAAATTTCTTTGATTGCGAACTTGTCATTAAAAAAATGACACTCAACCTTTTCAACTGGGCATAACAAACCTCCACTATAACACAAAATATATAAATATATATTCACATGTGAAACAATGTCACTTTTACATATAAAACACATATTTAAAAAAATAAAAAAAAACATCTGTAAAATACACATTATGTGAAAAACAACTAGCAAATAAAATATAAAAAAATTTATTAATATATTATTGCTTATTTTATGTTTATAATCATTACTAAACCCAAACCAAACTTAACCCTTAATTAATAAATTTTCCTTTGCTTATTCCGCTCAAAAAACATTATTATTAAATATGCATACTATTGCGTATATATTTCAAATAATAAATAAAAAAATAATTTATATAAACAGTAACAAAATATAGAACATTTAAAATAATTTTATAAAACCTATCAAACAAATTAAAACCTTCAAATTATTTGTAAAAAAATATGGTCACAAAAATATATGCAAAATATAGAATACTTAAAAACTTATACTAATACCTTGGTAAGAGTTGCACACAACTTTTACAAAACCTCTCTCCGCACTCTGTTTGAACAGCATCACATAGTAACTTATTACACACTTTACATATATACTTTTCATCAATAACTCCTACAGATTTAGCTTCTAGTGGTGCTTCCAAACTCAAATTTTTTGATATATCCAAAGCCATATGCCAAGAATATTTTTTATCTTTATATTTATTTTTTAAATATTTTTATACATTTAAACAACAAGATATTTATTTTCCTTTTCTAAATCATACAATAATATTATAATAATAATAAAAATAATAATAAATTTTAAAACTTGATTGTAGTAAGTAAAAAAAATTGCTTAAAAAGACAAATATATATATATTTAAACAACTTTAAAAAGTATTCTACACAATAGAGTGCTCAATGTTCTTAAAAGAACAGAGCAATTATATATTAGTAGAAAATCACTTAACAAATTTTTTTTTCCATTTAACACTGTGTTTCATCAACAAAGATTCATCAGAAATGGATGATCAAATAAATAAAATTAATTATATTTAATTTATACCAAAAATTAAATTACAGGAAGTTGCAAATGTCTTAACTACTGTAAATTTTCACACATTAGTGGAATTTGCTGACACTATTATAAAAAGAATTCTTTAGAAATGATTACTTATGCTATTTTTTTAAATGTTTTTTTAAAATGGTAGTTAATGTAAATATTATTTGAACTCATTTAATTTTATAGTTTTTTAGGAGAAACTTATTTTTGTGCCTGCATTTAGAAATTAATTCCGATCTTTTGTTTAACAAGCATTCTTGATTTGCATGTGTAATTATTTCAAATTTTTCTTGTAGGCATAGTATGCATTTTTTGGAAATATTGTTATATGCAGGCGCTGTTTTAAGGATAGACCAAATCAGTATAAAATCATCAAAATTTTTTTCTTTTAATTCCCATATATATTTTGACAGCATGGTGTCTTTTGAATACTTTTTATTCTTGAAAGATTGTTTATGATTGGCAAAACGTTTTTTCCAATCACCCTCTGTTATGCCAATATATTGTTTATCAGGTACATTCTTAGAGGAAACAACACATTTATATACCACATTTTTTGATAAACAACTTTCAAAAAAAAAAAAGTAGTAATCATAGTTAAAATTGTTCTCAGAATTTTTTTAATTGATTTTGTTTTAAATTAAGAAAAGTCGATAAAGGTGGTTGGAGTTGTAGTTTTTTGAACTCATTCGCTATGCATACAAGACTCTTGTTTCATTCACAAATGTACTGATAGACAACAGAATGTTTACCATACCTCTGAGTTTTAAATGACGGTACACTAAGTTTTCCATTATATAAGTTTCTAGTAGAGTATGTATGTATTATTCTACTTTCTGTAAAAAAAGTCTGTTATAGAAGAAGGTAAATTTTTATTAAGAGAGTCAAAAACAAAAAAAAGATTAGCAAATTTTACAGGCGCTGAAAACGTTGGAATTTTTAGTTTTTTGAAAGATTCTGATGTTTCTGACTTAAAAGATTGGAACTTTATAATTCTTATGGATTGACGTTGAGAGGCCATCAACTTCTTGATGTGATAGTTGCCATTTTGACCCCAAATTTGACAATCGTAACTAAGATGCGATAAAAATAATGCACAGTAAATATTCTTTAATGTGAATTTATCGACATAATGACGAATTATTGAAAGTGCGCCGTTAGCTCGAGTTAGTTATTTGCGTAGCTCATCAAAATAAAAACTCCATGAGAGATTGCAGTCAACCAAAACACCCAGATATTTAATAACTTTTGTAGGATATAACCATTTATTATTAATTTTAATTTGAATCTTAGAATTGTTGTTTTGATTGTGTTTTTTTATTGAAGATGAAAAAAAGATTAGTTCAGTTTTTTTTGCGTTTAAACATATTAGGTTAGCATTTAACCAGTGAACGGTACTTTTTAGATTTGAATTTATGTTTTTACGAAGAGAATTATACGATTTATTGATATGCAATAGGTTTGTGTCATCAGCAAAAAGATAAATTGACGAGAAGCGAATAGAGTTGTTTATATCATTAACATAAATTAAGAACAAAAGAGAACCAAGAACAGAACCTTGAGGAACACCACACTCAACAGATTTATTAGTAGAATTATAACCATTAATACTTACAAATTGTTTCCAATCTGTAAGATAAGAGCAAAACCAGTCACTTACAACAACACGAACACCATAGTGTTCTAATTTAGAAATCAAAATGTTATGATCAACGGTATCAAAAGCTTTTTATAAATCTATAAAAATACCACAAATAAAATGATCAGTGTCAAGAGCTTTCCTGATTTTTTCAGTTATATTTATCAATGCATTGCAGGTAAAATGTTTTACTTGCCATGCATTGATAAGTATAACTGAAATTTGTGTACTCTTTTCTTATCAATGCCATGCATTGATAAGAAAAGAGTACACTCCAAAATACATAAGTTTTTCAAGAAGTTTACTACTGTTAGATAAAAGAGAAATAGGTCTGTAGTCAGCACATAAAAATTTAGAGCCGTTTTTATATATTGGAACAACACAAGATAATTTTGAAACATTCGGATAAGTTCCATTTACGAATGATATATTAAATAGTTTAGAAAGAATATTTGAAAATTCATAGTTTAAATCAATAAGAATGTTTGTGGGAATGATATTTGGGCCTATTGATTTTCTCAGCTTTAAATTAGATATAAGAGATGAAACTTCAGGAATATTTGTTGGAGATAGGAGTAGACTGTAAATTTGAATATTTAAGATATTTTGTATAGTTTATGTAAGGCGAGTGAATATTAGATCTAAGTTTTTGTGTGACGTTTGTAAAAAAAGTGTTAAACTTTTCAGATTTGGTTCAGTTATATGTTTCATTATCTTGTCAACAGTTGGGAGATGAGTGATAAGAGTTTTTGACATTTATTAAATTATTAATTCCTTTCCAAATTTCGCGAATATTTTTTTACATTTTCTGTAAAATACTTTTTAAAATGCATTTTTTTACTGAGCTTAATTAAGGAAGTTATCATGTATTTATATTGTTTGAAAGCAGTTATAAATTTGTTTATGTTCCTTATATCTTTTGATCTTAACATTTTTTTTTTTTTTAAAGATTGCGTATTTGAATCGATTTTAAGATTCCCTTTGTAATCCAAGGTTTAAATCGACGCTTGAAGTTCTTAATACTAATTTTTTTAAGTGGGGCGTAGCGGTTCAAAATTAAGGTTGTTTACGAAATAAATGTTTGGAAACAAAAGTTAACATCACTGTTCTCTATAAGATTATCCCAATTAATTTTTAATAAATCTGATTTATTTTGTTAAAATCTTTAAAATTTCTGCGATATAAATTGTGATTACATGGTTTAAATAACTTATTAGAACTAGGACAAATGCAAAATTGATGTAAGTGATCAGAACCTGAAGTTGTCAAATTTCCTGAAATAATTTCATTAGTTATTAAATTAGAAAAAATATTGTCAATGATGGTTGCAGAGTGATTAGTAATTCTGGTTGGCAAAGTGATAAAAGGGCGAATATTATAAAAAGAAAGCAAGTTTAAAAAATCAGACGTTGCAGTGTCATTATTTGATTGTATCAGATCAATATTATAATCACCTTGTAAGAAAACCGATTTATTTTCAGCATTTATTTTTTGAAGTTGGACAGACATGATAATTTTAAAATCGTTTATATCCATGCAAGGGTGTTTATAAATGCAACCAAAAATAATATTAGATTTTTTAGAAAAAATTATTTCAACAAATGTTGATTCTAAATAATGTGGTGCATAAATCATTAAATCATCTCTTTGTTTATATATTAATATTTTTGATAAGTATAACAATGTACCTCCACAAGAAGATTTAGTTGGTGTGTGCTCAATGTTGTAGTTATCAATGAGGATTGTATGAATTGATATTGTTGCTTTTTTTAATCATGTTTCGGTTATACCAATAATGGAAAGTTCAAAACTCATTAACAATAGTAATACGTTTAATTCCTCAAAGTGTTTTTGCAAAGATGATATGTTTAGATGAAATAAAGAGAGACCATTAATTTTGTCAAAGTTTAGTGAACAGAATTTACTTATATCATAATATTTGCAAACTATGTCTATTGACGCATGGACTTCTTCATGTGAAACTAAAACATGAGATGAAACATAATCATTAATTTGATTAAAAACTTTATTTAAATGAGGAGACGGAAAGAGATTTATTGACAGAGGTAAATCATTAGTTATAAGAATTTTGTCAGAAGAAAATAGTAACTTGAATTTGTTATCTGGTACATTTGTGAATGGAAAGATACTCTTTGCACAACTTACACAATGCAGCAGTGAGCAACTTAATTGCAGAAAATTGAATTCAGTATCAAGCCTGCTGCATTTTGAATGAGTCCAAAACAAACAAATGTCACTTTGAATTGAGCGTCAACTTAAACTTATTATTTTTTACAAAGATGACAGTTTAAAGCCATAGTTTAAACTAGGGGAAATGAACTTTTGTAATATTTGAAAGGATTTGAGATAATGATTTATAAGTAAATAGCTATGTAAATAATAATAGTAAAAAGCTAATAACATCAATAAGTAAGGTATAAAAAGTTTTAACAAGAACAATAATGAATGATAATGAAATAACAGTAAAACAAACAGGCAACTGCAAAATAATGATTATAACTTAATTAAACGAATAAAAAACTAATTATATGCACTATAAACTAATGATATAATAAAATAAATATTTATTATAATATAACAAAATAAATAATCTAATGATATATTAGAACCTAAAATAAATATAAATAAAAATGTGATAAACAAATAAAATTAAATATATATATATATATATATATATATATATATATATATATATATATATATATATATATATATATATATATATATATATATATATATATATATACACACACTCAATAACAGCAAAAAATAAAACTGATTAATAATATCTTCTTTTCTTTTAGTAAATCTTTTCTTCTGATCTTTTTTTTTTCTTTTTCTTTATCATATTTAATATCAATTTAAAGTTCAAATTTTCTTTTGCGTCTTTCTTTTTAAGTTTTACGTTTTGTTATATCTTTCTATGACTATTTTTTTCATTCACTAAAAAAAGATTTACTGTTTTACTATTTTTGATTTCTATATTTAAAATCTTCTTTAGATGATTGAAATGATTTAAGTTATTAATAATTCTATAAACTTTTTTCTTCTTTTTTGTTTCCCCTTCTTTATTTCCATTAAAAAAAACGTCCGCTATCCTTAAAGACACTCTACAGTTTTTTTTCCTCTACATTTTTTTTCATTTGGTCTAGTCTAAAATGAAAAATTTCTGAACATTATTAGTTATTTAAATTTTTCATTAAGTAAGAACATAATAATATAAAATATGCAATTACTATATACATACATTTATTCAGGCTTGGTTAGGAAGCAGGAGCGATTGCTCTCGATAACTGATCACGAGAATAATATTTAGTTGCGAAAAACTGGCCAGTTTTTTTAGTCGTTTGGAGAACATTTAAAAAAAAAAAAAAAAAAAGGTGCGAAAAAGATTAATTGGACCGATGAGAGACAATTACAAAAAAAAAAAAAAAACTAGAAAAATAAAATACCTTTTAGCGCGATAAAACTGAAAGCAAAATAAACTATGTTTAGAACAAATATTTTCGATACATTGCTCTTTTATAATTTTTTATATAAAATTAAGCGACATTTTTTATTTAAAATAACATTCTTTGATTGTTTAATAAGGAAACAAATGTTCTTTTACTTATTAAAGAGTTTAATATAATTTTTATTTATATACTCATGTCTTATTTCCAGTGCTGGATTAAGAAGGGTTGGGGTTAATTAAGGCCTCCAATATAAAAATAGCCCCCGGCCCCGAAAAGTCTAACAAGATTCTAATAAAACTAACGCTAGCTTTAGTTTTATTTAAGCTAAATTATTTTATAAATAAAAAAATTAATTTTTTTGAATAACCATTTTATAATTCGCAAGAAAATTTCAACATATTTGAAACAATTCTTCTTAGTAAGATGAACAAATGAATAATTAAATCATTGAGTAACTGTTGAAATTAACTAGATAGAAATCAACTAAAAAAGTTAAAAATACTTTATGAAGAGGAAGCGGCACTGCATATATATATATATATATATATATATATATATATATATATATATATATATATATATATATATATTAGGGTGTTTAGATAAAACCAAAGTTTGAAAATCTACCCGGCTGTGATTGGTAGCGTAGGAATCCTAATTTTCAAATTTGAGCCCAAAATGGTAACCCTAACCCTTGTCCCAAGTCCTTCAAAAATATTTATTTTTTAGTTTTTTAAAAGATTTTAAATTATTTTTTTTCTATTAATTTTTGTAAGTATACAAACAAGTAAACTCAGCTTAAACTTTTACTTTATGTATATGTTCAGAAAAAAAAGGCCATGATAGCAAGTTTAATATGGGAATTAAAACATAAATATAACAAGTTTTTTCATTTTTATTGGTATTTTTAAATACATTAAAATATATCAAAAGCATATCAAAATTTTAGTAATTAGCTGTGTTTTGCTTTATATGTGTTAATTGCTTATTTGAATAAGCTTTTATGATTTAATAGTGTTAATAAACTATTTTAGCAAATAGTTTATGACATAAAGAACATAAAGGACTCTAATGGGATAATTATATACATGTACATAATTATCAAAAATACATACAAAACTCCCTTAGGATAATTGTGTACATGTACATAGTTATCCCTAGGGAGTTTTGTAAATTAGACATAAAAAAACAGCTGATATTGTTAAGTGCAAAAAAAAAGGAACTCAAAGTTTT
>NC_088922.1:5147500-5392500 GCF_038396675.1 Hydra vulgaris
GAATACAAGTTGTATAAAAATTTCATAAAAAAATTTTTTCTTTTGAACTTTCTTTTATTAATAATTAAATTTTCTAGTTTATTTAATCAAAATATGATATTTCGTTATAATTTTGTTTCCTTTTTTTAATATTGGTTTAGTTTCTCAGTAGATAAGTTAAGCTTTTTGCCAAGAATTATTAAAATGCTTTAAAAGTTCAATGATGCAAACTGCAGAAAACGTTTTGCAAGTTTTTCACTTAACCAACTATTAGGAGTTAATGTTAGTTACTAAAAATGTCCTTCCTTCAAATTTATTTTCACCTTTTTTAAAAATGACTACTTCATTACAGTTTACTGTAATAATTTTATTTTAGTTATGCTATTAGGTTTGTCATACTTTTGCACTTTTTATGATACTACATCTTTTGGATTATATTCAATGTTGATGATATTAGGTTTGCTGAAGACTCCTGTCTTGACAAAAAGTCATCTCTTTTCAATCGCTTAGAACAGACATTTTGAATCTGATCTCACTTCTGTAATAGATTAGGGCTCGCAGTGGCTTGTAAATTTTAACTCCAACAAAACTCAAAGTTATTTACTGCAAACAACTATTGTAATACTGTCAGCATTCCTATATTAAAGAATTGTAACCCTCTCACTGATTTCTCTTCTTTACATCTTCTTGCATTATCATTTACTACTGACCTTTTATGAAAATCATATATACAATCGATTGCTAAATTAGCATCCGCTAAGGTTGCTTCTCTTTATCATGCTCGCCATTTTCTTACTCCTGATTCTATACTCTACCTTTACAAATCTCTTATTTATTCCTGAATGGAAAACTGTTGTCATATTAGGGCTGGTTCTTCTAATGGTGCTCTTTCTCTTCTAGACAAAATCCAAAACAGATTGTAAACATAGTTAGAGCTGCTCTATCTGCTAAGCTTAAGCATCTTTTCTATTCTTGTAAAGTTGCACCTCTTCCTCTTTTCTACAAATACTATCATGGACACAGATCAAAGGAGCCATGATCTCTAGTTCCATTAACTAAAACTCATTTGACTCATCATTTAGCAAATTTTTTTACTGTGTCTGTCTCTGCATGCTCTAAGAACTTTTATTCGTCTAGTTTCTTTCGCTGCACTTAAACTTTTTTTGTAACTCTCTCCCATCTTCAGGTTTTCCTAACTCATATAACCTTCAACTTTTTTTTTTTGTCTTTTGTCAACCAGTTCCTTGCCTTATGTCAACCGGTTCCTTGTCTTCTGTCAACCGGTTCCTTGCTCTATAACTTTATTCTTTTTTTCTAGTAACTTCTAACTTAATAGTGGTTGCTTGCAGCTTTGTTGGGAGTGAATCAAGAAAATAAAAAACTCTTTTTAGTATTAAAAAGGAGTAAAAAAAAAAATCCCAAGTCTAAATGAATATATATCTAAATGTCTACAACTGTCTAAAATACAATCAACACATTTCTTTATAACTACATAACATAAATAAACAAAAGTTTTTAAGTTTTTGGTTCCTACAATATAAGATACTAAAATACTAAAATCCAGAAAATAATGCAGAGCTATATTTTATTTTAGTTAATATTTTATTAAAAACTTGTGATTGAAGTGTTTTACACTAAAATTATAACCAAGTGTAAATTATATCATTATAATTATACTATATGCATAAAATAAAACAAATACATATTCCAAAATCGTGTAAATAAATTGAATTAAGATACTGATTATATCATTTAATGGAAAACTTTTTTTTTAAAAGTGATGTTTTATCAGGCTGCTGCTAGTATTAAATTACCTTTAAATTCATAAATTTGATTTTTTAACACAGGTTGCCTTTTGCAATTGCCTGTGTGTAGTTATTGAACTGTAGAACATAAAAGTTTCCAAAGTTTTTTGTAATATTGCGTTATTTAGCAACTTAGAGGTACAACTACTCAAAAATTGTTAAAAATCAGTCAAAAACAATTGCAAAAATAAATTATTTGGGTAAAGTGGTAATCACCTGAACTTTTGTACAGTTGAACAAAAGTTCAGGTGATAGGCAATATGTGGTTTTCCTGTTGGAGCTGTTCCCCAATATAAGCGCAACGGTCTTTCAGATATAATTGCTTGCATTCTATCCACACCAATAACTTTCTATAAAAATTACCTTTTTTATTTAAAAAGTAATGGTCTGTCAGAAATCAAAAAAGTTTGTTGTAAACACCAGAAACTCAAATTTTTCAGATTTTGGTCAATATTGAATCTATCATAACATTTGAAAGGTTTAGTTAAATCCAGCTATAACTTTCAGGATTGCATTTTTTTCAAAAAATATGTTATTTTAAAATATTTGAAACAAATTTAAGGTGGTATGATGGGGGTTATTAAGTTAGTCAATATGGAATGACCCTATTATATTAATTTGTTCAAGACTTCAAGTTCAAGACATTTTAACTTAAATAGTAAATTTGATATGATAACAACTTCACTTTTTTATTTTAATATTATACTTTGTTTTCTTAAAACTTCTTTTTATGAATACCATATTTACTGTATAGTAAACTAATTATCTAATTTCCAAAAAATATATATATATTATTAAACCTCGCATCCTGATTTGAGAAAATCTGCAATTTTTATCATAGGCACAAAATAGGCAATATGTGGTTTTCCTGTTGTAGCTGTTCCCCAATATAAACGCAATGGTCTTTCAGATATAATTGCTTGCATTCTATCCACACCAATAACTTCCTATAAAAAAATATTTTCTAATATATTTACTTAAACTGCTAGAAAATTATTAAACCATAAAATTAAAATAAAACTTAAAAACAAATAAATTTATGTTCAATGCATTATTTATTATATTATAATTAAATTACTGTAAGGTTTAAATATAAAAGTTAAAAGAGTCAAACAAAAAAAAAAGTCCTCAGTTTCTGAACTTGGGCAGCATCCAACTCTGGCCCAAATACGTTCAACACTGTCAAAAAGGGTCTAGAATAGCCCCTGATATATGAGAATATATCAGATCTATCTAGATATATCTAATATATCAGATATATTAAGAATAGCCCCTGATATATCAGCCCTTGGAATTAGCAAGGATGAGGTCGGCAATATTTTGCCAACCTGAACCTGTTAAAGGTCAGCAAAAAAATTTTACACAAAGGTTTTACCATAAAACATAAAAAGAGATTAGCAATTTTTGCCGACCTCAAACACTTATAGGTCAGCAGTTAGGTAGGAATTTGGATTCTGAGGCTTGTTTTTAAATTAAAATATTTGTATACACAATTTTAAATACTCAACATTGATACAACTGCTATTGGTGCTTTTTTTTTAGAACCTTAAAGTTAATATTTTCTTGGTATTTGATTTCAAAGTTTCTTATTTTATTTTGTGAAAATGTATATATTTCATGTTTTAAAGTTATTTTTATTTGTTTTTTTATAAAGAGTTTAAAATTCTAAGTAAACTGCTTATCATAGTACCATTTTCTTTGAAAAATTGAAATAAAAAGCATTTCTCAAAAATTGTATTTATTTTTTGAAAGTTTTCTTTTCAGAGTTAAAAAAATTAAAAAGTATATATAATTTTGACTGAGCTTTACTAATATCCTTTAAAATTATCGTTTGGCTCTAATTTGGGTCCAAGTATTTGTTTACCATTTCTGATTTCATGAAAAAGTATACTCGATTTAAAATTGTTTTTAATTTTAATAAATACCCATCGGGTTCAGCATCAGCATCAGTGCCTTTTCCTATCCATCTGTATCGGTATCAGCATTGGCCACAATTGTGCAACCGAGACATCAATTATATATACAGGGCTCAATTTAACAGTCGAACATCGGACATTGTCTGGCTAAAACCTCAGATTGTCCGATCAATTTACAAAGTAATCGCCATTTTGACTAATGGGAATTAAACTCTACAAAATAAAGCTTGACCAGTAATGGCAAAAAAAACGTTAAGCCAAACTTAAACTAGAAAATTAATTGAAAATCTAAAGAATAAGCAAAAAACAATTCCAAACGAAAAAGATAGTAAAAGATATATTTTCTTTAAAATAAAGCTAAAATAACTCAGTTAAAATTACTTTTTGTTAGGTTTTTAATTGTATTTGAAAAAAATTACTTTAAAGCTTATCTTTTAAAACATAAAATTAAAGTTACCCAAAACGCTTTTACAAATTACTTCTACTGATTGTCTTAAACAATTAAATGAACAAATTTTATTTAAATTATTGAAGAGTGAATTTAATTATTGAAAAGAAAAAAGAAATAATGCTTTTAAGATATATAAACATTATTTTCAAAACATTGCCAAAACAAAAAAAGTAATCTTATTAAAATTGCAATTTTTAATCATTTCATGCTTTAATAAGTCAAATTAAACAACTCTTTGTAAAAATGGAAACAAAAATGATAATAAATAAAGCAATTAAATTATGGGATTGTTGCAATGGGAAGATTTAATTTAAATCCATAATTTCAAGTAACTTAAAAAAATTATTTTTTAAAAGATTTTTAGAAAAACATGGAAAATAGTTTCAATTGTTTATATTGATCATTAAAAATACATACCTACTAAAATAAAATTTAAATATAATATTTAATTTACATATAATGCGTTTATTTTAAACGATCATTATAATTAATGTTTGATTATTATTTAAAGCCTTCACGTTAAATAAAAACTTTGAAAAAGATCAATCATTAAAAGTTATTTATAACGTAACAGACTTTTATTTGCATTTAAATTGTTAACACATCAAAACAGCGTTGTCAAAACGTAAAGAGAAAAAAATAATAAACATTGTCAGTTACAAAATGAAAATTAAGTCTAAAAAAACATACTTTATTAAATTAAAACTATGTTATAAAAAACAAAAATCTGCGATGAAATATTTGAAATAATATGGGAAGAAACTACAACTTCAGTAGACTAACTTTTTTTTTTTTTTTTTTGTTAATTCACCTCCTCAAGGCCGAGAAGGCCACTACAGACAAGGAGACTACTTATTTGTGGTATAACCCTCTCTCAACTCTATAACACCGAAATACCAACCTTGACGAACTTGGCCGCCGCGCGGAGAAACGAGTTGAGCGCGGTACTGCCAGGGACGTGGTGGGGATCAAACACGGAACCTCTCGATTATAAAGCTAGCTCTACCACGACAATATAACATATATATATATATATATATATATATATATATATATATATATATATATATATATATATATATATATATATATATATATATATTATATATATATATAATATATATATATATATAATATATGATGTATATATATATAATATATGATATATATATATATAAATATATACAAATATATATATATACATACATATATATAAATACATATATATATATATATATATATATATATATATATATATATATATATATATATATATATATATATATATATAATATAATATAATATATATATAAATGTATAAATATGTATAAATACAAATATATACATACATACATATATATAAATACATATATATATATATATATATATATATATATATATATATATATATATATACATATATATATATATATATATATATATATATATATATATATATATATAATATAATATATATATAATACAATATATATATAATATAATATATATATAAATATAATATATATATAATATATATATATATATATATATATATATATATATATATATATATATATATATATATATATATATATATATATATATATATATATATATATATATATATATATATATATATATATATATATATATATATATATATATACAGCTGTGGCCAAAAATTAAAGACCACTCCTTTTTTTTTTCAAAAATTATTTTTAACCTTAGTATAATTTTATTTTGGAAAAAGGTATCAAAAAAAGAAAAACATTTTTAGAAAGAATTTTTAATGTATTTTATATTTATTATAAAAGAATTTATAATTTTTTTACAAAATAATGTTAAAAAATTAAAAAACTGACTAGTAAAAAATATAAATGGGAAAAAAAATTGGACAAAATTTTAAGACCAGTTACAAAAATATTTCAAAAAGCAATAAAAAAATAACTTAGAAACGTCTTGTTCCTCCATTTGTTTTCAAGCACTCTTGTACTCAATCTGGCATTGAATTCATTAAAGTTTTGATTACTTCATCAGGCACATTTTTCAAATGATGAGAGATAGAAGATTTCAAATTTTCCAAATTGTAAAGTTGTTCTTTACCAAGCTTGTGATCAAGCCATGACCATAAATTCTCTATTGGATTCAAGTCTGGAATTTTATTAGAATTGAACCAATCGCTAACAACATTCGCTTTATGACACGGCGCATTATCTTGCTGGAAAATAAACCCATCTTGCAACTGCCATAAATCAATGCTAGGAATAAGCGAGTTTTCCAAAATTTCGATGTACCTTTCTTTGTTGAGTCTACCATCGAATAAATGAAAAACGCCAACTCCACAGGCACTCATACAGACCCAAATGCCTATTGAACCACTGCCTTGTTTTGTTCGTTTCAAAATGCATGATTCATCGAACCGTTCGCTTGGAAGTCTACGCAACATTACGCAATCAATTCTGTTGTCTACCTCAACATTCATTTCATCACTAAAGACCACACGGCTCCACTGATCTGTTGACCAATTTTTATGTAGTTTGCACCACTCTTTCCTGGCAAATTTTTGTTTTTTATTTAAGCATGGTTTTTTTGCAGCAGCACGCCATAAATAATTTAAATTGTGGAGGACCCTTCGCACAGTTCTAGGGCTTGCTTTCAGACCATTTGACAGTGTCCATTTTGTAGACAAGTCTGTAGATGATGCTTGTCTGTTTTCTTTCATTAATCTCACTAACGAACGAACAACACGGTCATTTGAAATTTTATTGCGTCCAGTCATATGACGATCATTATTTGACCGGATCTCTTTGTATCGTTGAATTATGTTAATAATGCAAGAGTGAGACCTTCTGAGCTTTTCTGCTATTTGCCTGATGCTATAGCCTTCTTCTTTTGATACAAGAGCCGGGTATCTGTCTTTTTCTTCGATCTTTGCATGCATTTTTGCAATATTTTTATATCCTTATTGCAATTCAAAAAACAAATGTTTATTTGATGTCGAAACTCAGGTTACGACATCTTATTTTATACCCAACGTAATAAGCAATTAGGACAGTTAAAAAAAATAATGGATTACTATTTTTAATAAGTGCAAATTAAAGATTTGAAAGCGGTCGTTTTTTTATTTAAAGAAGATTTATAAGTACTCATCAGTTTTTTAATAAGTTAAGCGCTATTTAATTAGAATTAGATTTAAAAAATTATACCACTTTAATCCGTATGTTTTAATTAACAAGATATTAAAAAAAATTTAATATGTCAATTAGAATCTTCTTAATTTGAATTTAAAGAATAAGAAACCAACTAAAAAATGAGTGGTCTTTAATTTTTGGCCACCGCTGTATATATATACATATATATATATATATATATATATATATATATATATATATATATATATATATATATATATATATATATATATATATATATATATATATATATATATATATATATATATAATATAATATATACATATATATAAATATATTAGTAGAAAATCGCTTAATAAAAATTTTTTCCATTTAACACTGTGTTTCATAAACAAAGATTCATCAGAAATGAATGATCAAATTAATAAAACTTCAATTTATACCAAAAATTAAATTACAGGAAGTTGCAAATGTCTTAACTACTGTAAATTTTCACACATTTGTCGAATTTACTGACACTATTATAAAAAGAATTCTTTAGAAATGATTACTTATGCTATTTTTTTAAACGTTTTTTTAAAAAGGGTAGTTAATGTAAATATTATTTGAACTCATTTATTTTTATAGTTTTTTAGGAGAAACTTATTTTCGTGCCTACATTTAGAAATGAATTCCGATCTTTTGTTTAATAAGCATTCTTGATTTGCATGTGTAATTATTTCAAATTTTTCTTGTAGGCATAGTATGCATTTTATGGAAATATTGTTATATGCAGGCGTTGTTTTAAGGATAGACCAATTCAGTATAAAATCATCAATATTTTTTTCTTTTAATTCCCATATATATTTTGACAGCATGGTGTCTTTTGAATACTTTTAATTCTTGAAAGATTGCTTATGATTGGCAAAACGTTTTTTCCATTCACCCTCTGTTATGCCAATATATTGTTTATCAGGTACATTCTTAGAGGAAACAACATGTTTATATACCACATTTTTTGATAAACAACTTCCACTCATTGAACAATTGATTTTTTGTTTACAATTACAATTTTCTGTAGTTTTTTCATTTAGGATTTCTTTTTCGTTTAACAAAGCCTTATTGTGACCTTTTATAATTCTTTCCATATATTTTGTGCCACTCTAGCTAACTTTAATTGTATTTCGATTAAAAATTTTATGTAATTTATTAGATCGCGGGAAATGCTTATCGACCAATTTTTAAAACACTTTTCCTATGTTAGTAGAAACATTTTTGCTATATGGGGGGTTGAACCAAATTACATTTCTAGTTCTATTTCGTTTTTTTGTATTCTTTTTTTCAGGGTCAAATTTTAGTTCAAAATTTTCAAAACCACTTTTTTTAGGGGCATCTTTAAATATTCGTTTAGAGGATATGAATACATTTTCATTTGAGGAGTTTTGGTTTAGTCTGTTATTAATTGAAATTGGGATTTGTTTTAAAACTCGGGGTGGATGGTTAGAGTTAATATTAATATATAATAGTTCATCGTTTGGTTAAACGAGACATCAAGAAAATTCACAATTTTTAAATTTATGTTTATTTCGATTCGAAAGCCAATATTTTTTTAAATTTTAATAATATCTTTTCTAATTTTGTCGAGCTGTGGACCAGATTTTCTACGCATTACTATTAAACCATCGTCGCGATAAAGGCCTAAATCTTTTATATTGATTATTTTATTTAACAAATCTAAAATATATAGTCCAACAAATTCACAAATTTCTGCTCCGTCATAACTGCCCATTGTTACATCAAAGCAGTCATGTATGTTTTTCTTTTTCTAAGTTTTCTTATTAAAATAAAGTAAGGTTTTTCTTTTGTTTTATTATAGGGATTGTGTCATCAGGAATAACTGTGTGGCTTTTTGCAAATTCAATAGTCTTATCTAAAATATCTGCGGTTATTGAGGGGTAAAAATCATTAATGTCAAATTGAATAAATGTACAGTCATTTTTATTTTCGATTATGGAGAACCAATTTTTAACATCAGTGGTATTTTTCTACTGTTGCAAATTTAATTTATTTCTAAGAATATTATTAATTTTGTCCAATTTAATTTTGCTTACATGTCCAATCTCACTTTTCGAGGGAACAAATAACCTACAAGGAAGTTTGTTTTGAAAATTTGGTTTATGGTCTTTTAGTGTTACGAAAGCTTGGGCAGGGGCCCAAGAACTAGTAATATTGTCACGTAAAATTTTTTCATAGTTTTCTGTTGTGTAAGTTAGTAAAGTTGAGTTGGTAAATATTATTTGTTTTATCAGCAAAAACCAAAATATTAGGGTTTGATTTAATTTTTTTAACATCTAACTTTAATTCTGTTTGAAATTCGTTTTTTATAGGGCAAAACTTTATTGTTTTAATTAAATGTAATAGGTCATTTTCAAAATTTTCCAAATCAGGAATAAAAGGTGGGGTATTTTTTGTTTTAAATCCATAATTATCATTATTTTTAAATGTATCATCTGTTTTTGTATTTGGTTTTAAGAAAAAATTGGCTTTCCAACGAATTCTTTTAATAAAATGCTCAACTTTTTCAATCAAAGAAATAGTATATCTTTTTCATCTAGTATAGGTATATTTTTCAACGAGTAAGTGAAATTATATGTATTATATATATATGGAAACTAATAATTTCAGAAAATATATATTATATATATATGGAAACTAATAATTTCACTTACTCGTTGAAAAATATACCTATACTAGATGAAAAAAGTTATACTATTTCTTTGATTGAAAAAACTGAGCATTTTATTAAAAGAATTCGTTGGAAATGATTTTACACTGAATAGGTCAAAAATTAAAAGAATTCGATGGATGATTTTATACTGAATTGGTCTATCCTTAAAACAGTGCCTGCATATAACAATATTTCCAAAAAATGCATACTACGCCTACAAGAAAAACTTGAAATAATTACACATGCAAATCAAGAATGCTTATTAAACAAAAGATCGGAATTCATTTCTAAATGTAGGCACGAAAATAAGTTTCTCCTAAAAAACTATAAAAATAAATGAGTTCAAATAATATTTACATTAACTACCCTTTTTAAAAAAACGTTTAAAAAAATAGCATAAGTAATCATTTCTAAAGAATTCTTTTTGTAATAGTGTCAGTAAATTCGACAAATGTGTGAAAATTTACAGTAGTTAAGACATTTGCAACTTCCTGTAATTTAATTTTTGGTATAAATTGAAGTTTTATTAATTTGATCATTCATTTCTGATGAATTTTTGTTGATGAAACACAGTGTTAAATGGAAAAAATTTTTGTTAAGCGATTTTCTACTAATATATAATTGCTGTGTTCTTTTAAGAACATTGAGGACTCTACTGTGTAGAATACTTTTTAAAGTTGTTTAAATATATATAAATATATATATATATATATGTATATATATATATATACTTATACAAATATATACATACATATATATATATATATATATATATATATAATATATATATATATATATATATATATATATATATAACTCCTAACTGTAGGTAGTGATATAGTGGTAAAGCGCTTGCTTTATAAGCAAGAGGTTCCGAGTTCGATCCCACACCACGTCCCTGGTAGTACCGCACTCAACTTGTTTCTCCACGCAGCGGCCTTGTTCGTCAAGGTTTGTGTTTCGGAGTTATAGAGTTGAGAGAGGATTATAACCACTATTAAGAATTTTTTTTTTATTACTTGATAAACCAAACCCTCAGTCGATGTACCAACACTCCCTTGCAAGTCAGGCTATAAGATAGTCGATGTAGCAACACTTTATGTATGTATTATGTACACGCACTTTATGTACACATGATTTAGGATATGCACATGTAATATTTAAGTAAGTCTTTAGGTTTTCTTACGTGCTGTAATAAATGAAGTAAACAACATTTTAAAAAGTATACACTATTTGTTACAAAAGTTTGAATGGCAGTTTTATTAAATATACTTTTTATTTACAAATACAATAAATTTAACTAAATAAAAAAAAAAGAAGAAAGTTAATTGAGAAGCATTAGTAAGTAATATACAAGAAAAAAAAAAAAAAAGAGAAAAAAAAAAAATTTGGTGTTCTTAATACATAGTGATAAACAATAAAACATAGAAACAAAAACATAAAAAAAAAAAAGATTAAAAAAGAAATATTTTTATTTATTATGTCGCAATTATTTAAAACTGTTTATTATTTTTCCCAATGCTTTTATTAACTCCTCGTCTTTGTTTGTCTTTGAGCATCAAATCTTGCAATCAATTTTTGAGTCACTTACTGATGATAGATTCACATCAAATTTTGCATACATACTCTTGGTTGATGACAATACAATATTCAATAATTAGTTTTACAATAAGTCAATTAATTTAGTTAATTTTAATTAACTTTATTTTTTGTATGAAAAAAAGAACTTTTAGAATAAGTATATTGTTTTATAACTTATATGCCCATTTAGCTTATTTGGATAAGGCGTTGACTTCATAAACAAAATGTCTGTGGTTTCTCGCCACTTTCCGATTTTTTTTGTTTTTTTACACATGCATACAGATGAATGTTAATAAAATAAAATAGTAATATCAGAAAAATTGATTGCAAAATTTGTGCTTTAATAACATATAAAAGCATTGGGTTTTATTCATTCATTTTTAATTTTACTTGTGTTTTGATATAAAAACTACAGCAACAATCAGTAATTTAATATATTTATCAATTGCTTTACTGTCTAAACAAAATTAAAAAGAGAACTTATTATTTTTAAAATTTTTTTTAAATGTTAATAAGCAAAGCACTTTAATTGTCATTTAGCTAAACAATGTTTAAACTAACTTGGTGCCACTTTTAGCAGGGTAATATCTATTTTGTTTTCATATGTGCTTGATTTAATTTTGATATATAGTTGAATTCGATTTGTGATTTTATTGCTTTAGAAATGTAGCCTATATAACAAATTAGCTGAACTTGAAAGAAATAATCAATGTC
This sequence comes from Hydra vulgaris, assembly GCF_038396675.1. Lineage (NCBI taxonomy): Eukaryota > Metazoa > Cnidaria > Hydrozoa > Anthoathecata > Hydridae > Hydra > Hydra vulgaris. The sequence goes on from NC_088922.1 coordinate 5,159,806, forward strand.
TGTATAAGTCAGGTTACATGGGCAAAAATAATACTCATAATACAAACTTTTTTTTATAAAAGTTTAATATATTATTGTTTTTTTATTTACCTATGATATGAAAACATTAAAAATTTACATTACATAGTTCAACATAGTTGGCAAACTTTGTCATTTTTACAAGCTAAATGTATATATATATATATATATATAATATATATATATATATATATATATATATATATATATATATATATATATATATATAATATATATATATAATATATATATATATATATATATATATATATATATATATATATATATATATATATATATATATATAATATATATATATACAGGGCTTGTGATGAAGCGAGCGCGATCGCGCTCCGCTCGTAAAATGCGCTCGTAAACGGTATTTTCAAACGTTCTAGGCGCGATAAACAACGCTCGTTCAGCTTATAACGAGCGTATAAAATAACGCTCGTCCAATAGTTCGGGATTATTTTTTTATTTTCATAAAATATTTAAAAAAGATTTTTTATTAAAGATATACTATTATCAAAGCACTAATATAAAATATAAAAAGCACTACGTCGTTCTCTTTTGCACTAACGTAATGAATGAGCAGTTTGAAGTCGTTAATAGTCACTAATTTCTATTATGGAATGTGCACGTGGAAACACAATGTGAATACAAAAATGCGCAAATGGAATAGAAATAGAATAAGAATAGAAAATTAGAAAACCACTATAAGAAAATTAAAACTTTATTTTTAATCTATTTAGAGTATTTTTAATCTTGTGAAAATATCAAGTAAGATTTATTTGATTTATTGTTTGTAATATTCCACACATCGTTTATAATAAAAATAAATATTAATAATAGAGTAATTTTTAAAATTAGTTTTTGTTTATAGTATAGGTTTTTTTATTAACTATTATTTATTTTAACTCAAATTTAAAACGATTCTGTTGTTTAGAATGTTCGCAATCGCATTCGAAAAGGAAACAAAGTAATAACGCCAACATTTATTAAATGGAAAGTTATTATTCTAATTTATTATTATTTCAAATTATTCTTGTGTTATTTTTTTAAGGTTAAAAAAACGTAATTTAAAAAAGAAATTTTAGAAAAAAATTAAATAATTAATTTGAATAAAAAATATCAAAAAATATAAAAACCATTAACCGTTAATAAAGTTTACCGCGTAACATTTTAAAATGCATATATCAAAACAACGAATCAAAACACTAAATTATACTTCAATACTAAATCAATAAGAAGTTGCGTTTTTGTTTGATATTATTTTTTTATTTATATAAATAGTTAAAAATAAAATCGCGATCTGACAATATACAAGAAGTTTGGAAGTATAAAAATCTACTTCGTTGAAGTAGTTTCATGAGTGTGATACTAATTCAAACATTTTTTGACGAAAGAATTATGTAACAAATAAAAAAAGATATAAAAAAATAAAAAGCTTTTTATGAGCATCGCCTTCAGCAATTTTCATGATCGCGCTCGCCGACGTTATTTCAAGCGCACATAATCACGCTCAATGAAAACATTTTCTAATTTTACGAGCGCGATTTAACACGCTAGACGATTTTCTTCATCACAAGCCCTGTATATATATATATATATATATATATATATATATATATATATATATATATATATATATATATATATATATATATATATATATGTATGTATATATATATATATATATATATATATATATATATATATATATATATATATATATATATATATATATATATATATATATGTATATATATATATATATATATATATATATATGTATATATATATGTATATATATATATACATATATATATACATATATATATACATATATATATACATATATATATATATATATATATATATATATATATATATATATATATATATATATATATATATATATATATATATATATATATATATATATATATATATCAGGCCTTCCCAGGAGAGGCGTGCGGTCGGTCGCTTTGAGTGACCACGCATATATATATATATTTTTTGAGAGTTTGGCCACGGTTTTTTAGCATATATTAATGACGCATTTTTAAAAAGGCGCTGAAAAAACCTAACTAAATTGTCGTATTATTTTATTATTTTTATTCATAACTTATTCCTATTATTAATATAAAAATATGAACATAAAAATGAAATATATATATATATATATATATATATATATATATATATATATTTATACTTATTTAAAAAATTTTTTTTTTTATTATTACAATTTTTTTTTTTTATGTCTAGTAAACATTAAAAAAAAATTTATTTGTTTATATTTATTTTTTATTTATTTATATTATAATTATTTATAATATATTTTTAGGTGTTGATTTTTTCAGCAACGATATTTGAGACAAGTCGAAAAAATAAACAGAAAATGTGACCGAAAACTTTTTTAATTTATTTTGAAAAATATGCTCTGCCGACGCGGGATGCGAACCCGGGTCTCCGCGGCGCTGTGTAATGTCTTAACCGAATGAGCTAATCGTTCATATCCTTATCAAGAACCTTGTAGATAATAATTTTTATAGAACTTAGAAGTTATTTTTTATAAAAAGACATACTTATGCGAAAAAAATTAAAATTAGAAAAAAAAATATGTAAAATAAAAATAAAAAAATTTTGTTATAAGAAAAAAAAATTCAAAAAAAATATATATATATATTATTTTTATGTTATTATTTCCTTATTAATGAAAAGAATAAATTATTAATAAAATTACAAAATAATACAACGAATTTAATTTGATTTTTTCAGCGCATTTTTAAAAATGCGTTTTTAATATTTGATAAAAAAGCGTGGCCGAGTTATCCAAAAAAAAAAAAATATCCGTGTTCACTCAAGGCGTGCGACCGCACGCCTCTCCTGGGAAGGCCTGTATATATATATATATATATACTAAATATATATATATATATACTAAATATGTATATATATATATATTAAATATATATATATATATATGTATATATATATATATATATATATATATATATTATTTTAAAACATCAAGAACTATGTTAAGAACTATGTTAACTATGTTAAGAACTATGTTAACTATGTTAAGAACTATGTTTTGGACGCCATTTTTAAAATTTAAAAATCAAAAGAAGCCATTCAACCGCTGACGTCAATAGTAACAATTTTATATAAACTATAACGATTAAAAATTATTGTAACATTTTACAAGCTGATGATGCTGGTATCTATAACCCAGCGAAAATTTCTTATAAAATAATATTATTTGTATTGAGAGAAACTGTATTTCTTGATGTTTTAAAATAATATATAATATACTCTCATACAAGATGTCATCTTTCAAAAAATATATATATATATATATATATATATATATATATATATATATATATATATATATATATATATATATATATATATATATATATATATATACTAAATATGTATATATATATTAAATATATATATATACTAAATATATATATATACTAAATATATATATATATATATATATATATATATATATATATATATATATATATATATATATATATATATATATATATATATATACTAAATATATATATATATATACTAAATATGTATATATATATCAAATATATATATATACTAAATATATATATATATATATTCTTCGCATCCTTGATATATATATATATATATATATATATATATATATATATATATATATATTCTTCGCATCCTTGATATGATATGATATGATATGATATGATATGATATGATATATATATATATATATATATATATATATATATATATATATATATTAAATATGCATATATATATTAAATATATATATACTAAATATATATATATATATATACATATATATATATATATATATATATATATATATATATTTATACATATATATATATATTTATATATATATATATATATATTTATATATATATATATATATTTATATATATATATGTATGTATATATATATATATATATATATATATATATATATATATATATATATATATATATATATATATATATATATATGCATTGAATGTGCAATATTTATTATAATATAATTTAGTTGTATCTTTATACTTTTTAATAAATGGTAAATAATAAAATTAATCTCTACATTATGATATAAATAATGGAAAATAAAAAACAAAAACATTTTAATCGAAACCAAAAAGCAAAAACTTTTTTAATTACCAATAGTCATTCGGTATTATTGTCCCTATAATAATTATTGTTCCTATAATAATTATTGTTCCCATAATAATTATAAGTTTCTCAGACATGATAATAAGTTAAATGATTAACATTTTAAAAAGAATTTTGATTTTGTTATTGTTAAGCTATTCTAAGTTTTTAGTAGTTGCTGGAGATTTGAAAGCTTTAACCAATTCTTATAAAATGAGAACTCTTACATAATAAGAAAAACTCCAAGCCAAAATGAAATATTTACATATTTTTAAGGGTTTAACTTTTATTGATAAAATGTATTATAAATTGTTTTAAGTTATTTGTAACTAAGTATTTGTATTAAATTTAAAGTTTGTATAATTTTATACTTAAAAAAATCAAAAGCACATGCTACTTGAAAACATAAATAAATCTTCGCTAGTCACAACGAAATTGCTTGAAAATTTTAGGGTTTCTATCTTGCAATATCTAAAACATTTAGCTTAATAGTCGCTGAACTTTTATCAAAAGAAATATTTGATACTTAGGGGCTTTTTTGTATTTATTCTAGTTTTTTAGGGGCTTAAACTTTAAATACAAATTTAAGAAATAAATAAAATATTTACATATTCTTAAGGATTTAGCTTTTATTGATAAAAAGTTATTTATAACTAAATATTTGTACTAAATGTAAAGAATAGAAGTTTGTATAATTTTATACTTAAATAAATCAAAAGTACAAATAAACATTCTATAACATGTTCTCTTTTCGACTGACCTTGTTTTAAGGTACTTCCGTAAATTTTACTAGTTTAAAAAAATCAATGTCTCTTTAGATATATAGATAATAAAAATACAAAAAGCAAATAAAAAGAAATCTACGGGTTTTCATTATGCTTATATGCTATTATACATTTTAAATTTACAACAAAAGCTAAAATATATATATCTGTTTTTGTTGTCATGAAAATAAATATATGATCAATAACATTAATATCATCAAAGAAGATACTTCACAGTATTTTTAATATACTTTTTGTTGCGATTTTCAAGATTTGTAACTTTTTACATTTATTAGAACCAATATGAATTAATAACAAAAAAATTTATCTGGGACCTTAAACCTTATTTGTTTTTAACTATTTGTGACTGTTTCTCACCATTGTATATATATGCAGTTATTAAAGTAAAATTGATTGATTAATTAGTATTCACATTCACTAGACATAAAAATTTATTAGGAAAAAATATAAATAAAAAACTATATATTTTAAAATATCATGTGCACCAAATAACAGCTACAGAAAATGCTCTATGCTCTAAATACTATGCTCGTAAAAAAAAACCTGGTAAACAAACTATGTTGAAGTTAGGATAAGGTCACCATATACTGGTCACCTTATCATACAACACTAAAAACATAATACCTGGAGATTTCTTGTAATAATTTTAAGATTTTCATCAGCTTTTTTCTTTAAATCTTTACTGCTATCTTCTGAAGGGTGTACACACTCATCGGTCATTTTTATATATTTTGATAACTCACAATATAATCTTGGTATAATTTGATAATTATTGCTTTGCTTGCTTCTATGAATTAATAGCTTTGTTAGAAAATTGCGACCAATATTTAATGACATATAAGTTAAAACAATTTTGCAAAAGAAACATAACAGTTATTTATTTTGATTGTTCTTGGAAGAAATTGTGACTAAAATCTACGTCAGCACTTACACTTGTTAATTCTATAATTTACTTATAACGTAAAATTTATCGTAAATTTATCGTTATCGTTTTAGACGAAAAGACCGAACAATGAAACTACAAGTATACACTCAAACCTCTTTTTGTGCGGTAGATAGGGACCGCATAAAAGAAAACGCATAAAAAAAATCACATAAAACTTCATTAGTACCTTTAAAAAATAGTTTTCGAAACAATATTAAAAACATTTTTTTTATGCGGTTAAATAAGGACTGCATAAAAAAACTCTTTGCATTGCTACACAAAAATTCAATTCAACTATTATATAAAAAATATTTAACCCTTTAACTACCGCTTAATAAATTGTGCCGACTATTTCCGGCGCTTGAAAATAAAATAATGCCATGCCGGAATATTCCGGCAGCGTTACATAGACTTTCTTATAATGTTGGTTTTATTATTTGTTATTGCCTGTTCCCTCATTGGTATTACTATTATATTATTCACGGATGTTTTTTAAAGAAAAGTCTGCCGGATATTTCCGGCTACCGAAATTATTTTTATAACACTTAGCCGGAATAATACGGCTTTATATTGCGGCTATATTTTATTACGTTTTCAAAAATGGCATTCAATAAAAAAGTTTAGCCTTTGTAAGAGGTAATAAATTACTTTAGTAGTTTGGATTGTGACGATAACGACGAGGACATTGGAGAAGATATTAGTGATGGTTCTCACGATGAGATTGAATCAAATATTAGCAATTTTAATGAAGTTGTACTAATGTTGAAGACATTGATGAAGATCGTGCTAATGTAGATGTAGACAACGAGAGTATCAAAGAAATGGAAGTTAAAACTCCTATAGATTATCATATATTAAATAAAAATCAAGTCAGCAACGTTAATGTTGATATTTCTGACTCTAGACCAATATAATATAACCAATTATTTGTTACTGATGATTTATTACATCATTTGGTTGTTCAAACTAATCTTTTTGCTTAACAGTTTATTGAAATGCGCAGAAATATACCAAAACATTCCTATGTTCGTTTTTGGAACACAACAACTCTTTCTGAAATGAAAAAGTTAATAGGTTTGATTTTGATTATGGGTTTATTTCATAAACCTGCTACACATTTTTATTGGTCAACTGATAAAATATTTCAAACACCTGTGTTTAATACAGTTATGTCTCATAATCGCTTTAATTTACTATTAAAGTTTTTTCATATAAATCATAACCGAAATTTACCAAACCCTAGTGATCCAAATCGAGATTATACAAGTTACGACCAATTATAGAGAAACTTTTTGAAAAATTTCTAATTGTTTATACCCCAAATCAATGTATTGAAGTAGACGAGTCATTGTTACTATGGAAAGGTAGACTGCTCAAAAAATAATTTCCTCTTAATAGAGCCAGATTTGGAATTAAACTACTTTGCCTATGTGAAGACTCTGGATACATGTACCGTTTCAGAATACAGATATTCAACTACCAGAAGAATGTAAAAGCTTTAATACTACTGAAAAAATTGTTGTATACATGATGTTGCCACTTCTGAATAAAGGCTATACTATTTGGATGGACAATTGGTATTCTTCATGTAGGCTTTTCCACTTTCTGCACCACTATGGAGCAACAGCATGTGGAACAATTTGATCAAATCGCACTCCACTAGTTTTAAAAAATGCAAATGTTCTGAATAATGAAACTACTGCATTTTTCTTTCACCCACTTCTATGTTTAAAGTACAAAGATAAAAAAGATGTTTATATGCTTAGTAGTCAACATGATAAAACTGTATCTCCAGTAAAAAAACGTAGAGGAAGACCTCCTTTCTTAGTAAACCCAAAACCAAGATGTATTGTAGACAGGGATGCGGAGTCCCAAAAAGGACTCCGGATTTAAAAGTCGTAAAAAGATTACTTTATCCTAGTTTTTGGTATCCAGGAGCTCTAAAAATATAAATAATTTTATGGACTACTAATAGGAAAAAAGCTAAGACGTTTAGGTTAGAGGAACAATCATATTTTTTAGCCCGGAGTCCTTAAGTATAATGGCGGCAAGGACTCCAGGACTCCGGGCTTAAAAACAACAAGTTTCAAGTCTTTAAATCTCATGAATTTTTTTCTTGTCGCAGATCATAAGTCAACAAACATGTTTAGAGCTTCTAGGCACCACAGACTTGGAAAAAGTAGAGATATATAGCCGGAGTCCTTTTGGTACTCCGCATTCCTGATTGTAGAGTACAACTATAATATGGGTTCAGTTGACAAAAACGATCAAATGTTAAAAACTTTTTCAATTGCCAAAAAAAGTATGAAATGGTATAAAAAATTAACATTTCATTTGCTGCACATTGCTTTGTTAAATAGTTACATCTTATACAAGAAAAACACTTAACTTTTAAAGTTTTAACATGATGTTGCTGCATCTTTGGTATTTGATGGTAACAATTCAGTTGATTTAATGAGAGGAAGAGACAATGGGGATGCTCCATCAAGACTTAAAGATAGACATTTTCCTGACACCTTAGTTCCTACAGCAACTTGGAAAAAGCCACAGGCAAAATGCCATGTATGTTCTAGAAAAGGTGTTCGAATAGATGTCAAGAACATTTGCCCTTTATGTCTAGGCAAACCAGGTCTTTGTGCGTCACCATGTTTTAAATTATGGCATACTGAAATAAAGTATAGAGATTAACTAAGAAACATCATTCATGTTAACTAGGAATTAACAAGGAATAAACTAGGAATCATCATTCATAAGTATGGAGATCAACTAGGAAACATTCATCTATTTGGCTGGCGCAGATGTATTTTTAATACATTGTTTCCAGTTTAGGATGTTAAATGCTGGATCTTCCTGACTCAATGCATGGGTTTTGCTTGTGTCTCTGTTTTTATGACTAGGCAACTCATTCTATTATCTCCTAATGAGGGTACAGCTCTAAAACTCAGTTTTATGGTTCTGAGGCCGGCTGGTAGTCAGGTTTCTCGAACTCTGTGGTAGCTCTCAGAGAGGCTGATTCCATCAACAGCTGAAAAAAATCAAAGTATTAACGGTGCCATGTTGCGCATTGATGCTGTACCTGTTTGTACTTTTGGTGTGCATTGTGGAGGGGCTACATTTGGGGCCCTTTGTTACGGCTTAGGGTTTATTAGTAGTAATGAGGCAATTGCTTGGGCTATTAAACGGTTTTCTGAGTACTATATATGCTTTGAGTCAAGTTTTTCAATCAAATTTAAAAATGAATAAAGTACCAAAAACTATAAAACACAAAAAACCATCATCATCACCAAGTTCTCTAAACCTATCATTCACTAATATTCGTGGTCTTCGAAGTAACTTTTCTTCTGTTGAGTCTTATCACTTGTAAAGTTCACCAGACTTACTTTGTCTTTGTGAGACTAATTTGAGTTCGGCTGTCTCATCTTGTGATCTTAATGTTGATGGTTATCTTCCTCTAATTCGTAAAGACTCCAATAGTAGCATGCTTAGCCTCGGCATTTACATTTGTAAGAATTCATCCATTTGTCGTGAAACTAGGTTTGACTCCTCAGACTATTCTTTCATGTGCTTTCGTTTAGCACCACTTCACTCTATTGCCTTTCTCTTTGTTCTATATCGCTCTCCTTCATCTCAAGTCTGCACTCTTTTTGACTTTATTTCTGATCATATTGACTAAGCCCTCTCTCTTTATCCATCAGCAAATATAGTTGTTGTCGGTGACTTTAATGCTCACCACTCTGAATGGCTTGGCTCTTGTGTCAGTGACTCTGCAGGCATTAAAGCCCACAACGTTTGCCTTTCTCAACCCCTAACTCAAATAGTCAACTTTCCAACTCGCTTTCCTGACAACCCGAATCATCTACATTCTCTACTCGACTTATGTCTTGTTTCTGATCTTAGCCAGTGCTCAGTTTCTACACATTCACCCTTAGGTTCTTCTGATCACAGTTTGATCTCTCTAAAACTAATATCTCATTCTTCTTTATCACCTAAATCCTCCTATTATCAAACCTCTTACAACTACAGTAAAGCTGACTGGGATTCTTTCCGTGATTTTCTTCGTGATGGCCTTTGGGTAGAAATCTTTCGTCTTCCTGTTGACAAATGTGCTTCTTACATAACTTCGTGGATTCAGGCTGGCATGGAATCTTTTGTTCCCTCTTGACGATTCCAGGTCAAGCCTCAATTTTCTCCATGGTTTTCCTCACACTGTGCTTCTGCGATTGCCAATCGAAACCGTTACTTCCATATTTATCAGCAGAATAATTCTTCAGAAAACAGACGTCTGTTTATTACTGCTAGAAACAATTGTAAAAAGGTTTTGTCGCCAAAACCCCTATTCTCAGGTCATGAAATCTCGTATTAGGCTCTCGTGACTTCTGGAGAATCTTTAATAGTATCAATAATAAGGGAAAATCAATAATTCCACCTCTCTTGTATGGTTCAGACTTTGTCACCTCACCTAAAGAGGTGACAAAGACAAAGACAATGCCGAATTGTTTGCTAAAAGCTTTTCATCAATATCATCTCTTGATTCCACTAGTTGCGTTTTACCTGATATTGCCAACAAACACGTTGATCCATTGCTTGACATTCATATCACTCCAGCATCTGTATCTAAAGTGATTTCCTGTCTAGACTCTTCTACAGCTTGTGGCCCGGACAACATACCTGTTATTGTCTTGCAGAAGTGTTCTCCGGAGCTGTCGTCTGTACTCTCAAAACTATTCAACAAGTGCTTATCAGAGTCTTGTTTTCCAGCCTGCTGGAAAGCAGCATCTGTTATCTCTATCTTCAAAAATTCTGGAGAGCGATCTGATTCGTCTAACTACCGTCCCATAAGTCTTCTTTCTATCATTAGCAAGGTTTTTGAATCTTTAATTAAAAAACACCTAATTTCTCATCTTGAATCTAATAAATTACTTTCTGACCATCAATATGGATTTCGGTCTTCTCGTTCTTCAGCTGATTTGCTAACAGTAATAACTGACAGGTTTTATCGTGCATTAGATGAAGGTGGAGAGGTTAAGGCCATCGCTCTTGACATTTCAAATGCTTTTGATAAAGTTTGGCATGCTGGTCTTCTCCATAAGCTTTTTTCTTGTGGTGTATCCGGCAACATCTTTAAGATCATTGAATCCTTCCTTTCCAATCGTAGCATAAAAGTTGTCCTCGATGGATAACACTCTTCTTCTTATTCTGTAACTTCAGTGGTTCCTCAAGGTTCTATCCTTGGCCCTATACTCTTTTTAATTTACATTAACGATCTTCCAGATATTCTCACATCTAAGGTGGAATTGTTTGCTGATGACACTACCATTTATTCTTGTCGTGATAAGTAACCAACATCCTCTGATTGCTTGGAGAGGGCATTTGAGCTTGAAAAGGATCTCACTTCTGCTACAGCATGGAGCTCACAGTAGCTGGTGAACTTTAATTCAGATAAAACTCAATTTTTTCAGCCAATCGTTATCGCAATAACTTAGATCTTCCTATATTTATGAACGGTGATGTACTCGATGAGTCACCTTCATCTTCGAGGATTACCTCTTACTTCCAATCTTTCTTGGAAACCATATATCAAATCATTTGCAAAATTAGCATCTGCTAAGGTTGCATCTCTTTATCGAGCTCGTCACTTTCTTACTCTGGATTCTATTCTCTATCTCTATAAATCTCAAATCCGGCCTTGTATGGAATACCGTTTCTATATCAGGGGCGGATCTTCTAATGATGCCCTTTCTCTTTTAGACAAAACAAAAATGCAAAAATGCATTGTAAACATAGTTGGATCTGCTCTTGCAGCCAACTTCCAACCAATATCACATCGTCGTAATGTTGCTTCTCTTTCTGTTTTCTACAAATACTATAATGGACACTGCTCTAAAGAGCTAGCGTCTCTTGTGCCATCTACTAAAATTCATTCTCGTATTACTCGTCATTCAATTAAGTGGCATCTTTTTCTGTGACTGTTCCTAAGTGCTCCAAAAACGCTTATTTGTCTAGTTTTTTTCCTCGAACATTAGTTCTTTGGAATTCGCTTCCTTCATCTTGCTTTCCTGATTCATATAATTTGCAATCTTTTAAGTCGTCAGTCAATCGTTATCTTGCTCTACAATCTCTATCTTTTCTCTTTCAGTAATTTCCAACTTAATTAGTGGTTGCTTGCAGCCTTGTTGGAAGCGAAGATGTTAAAAAAAAAAAAAAAAAAAAAAAAAACTAGCTTTTCATACTAATAATAAATATCTTGAAGCAGTGTTCTTATATTATGTTAAATTTTTAACTGTAAAAATTGTGTTCTGTTTTTAAATTGTAAATAACTTAAGAAATAAAATATTTTAAGTTAGTTGTTATCATTTAGTTGAACTAATTAATTTTATATAACTATGTAACTTTATGATATTATATAATAAAAAATACCAAATGTCTTTTCTTATTTTATTATATTTGCAAGTTCAACCTTTTTTTACATAAAAATAATACAGTCATGTTATTTTGCTAAAAAAAGAAATCTTAAAAACAGTATTTTTTTTAATACGTAAACTGAACTGCCTATTTTAAAATAGTTTTCGCATTATTATTTCAGTTATTTTACGGAATTTCTGAAAAATGATACTAATTTTACGGAAGATTTAACCGGTAATTTTAATGGTATAAATATTTTTTTTTTTCGGCCGCTTTTGGTAGTTAAAGGGTTAAAAGTTAACGATGTAATGCAATTTGTGGTTGCATGTTCATAACAGTAACTATATAATGACGTATGTACATACTTATTACACATTTTAATCGTTGAGATTAAAATTATTGCGCCTTTCAAAAATTAAATTATATAAGATCGTACAAAAAATTCGCAAAAAACAAAACCCGCAAATAAAGTATCGCATAAAAAAGGACCGCATAATAAGAAGTTTGAGTGTAGTCAATGATGGATCCAGTAATTTTTGTGTAGCGGAAGGAGGGGAAGGGAGGGAATGTTGATATATTTTCGTAATTTGTACCACATTTGCGTCTCCTAAAAATAAAAAAGTAGGTTCTCAATTTCTAAGATAATTTAGGACCTTCAGGTTCTGGTGGTTGAGGGGGAGGAGGAGTGGGGGAGGGACGTTTTATGCATACCCCTCATCTCCTCCCTGGATCCGTCACTGAGCATACTGACACAAGCAAAATTGTTCATATTAAAATATTGAAATATAGCATTACAACATTGGGATCTTAGGGTTTAGGGATTGTTTTACTAATGTTTAGCCTCTTCTAAGTGACATGAATGTTTTTAGTATATAGGGGAGACCGGGGCTAGTTGGCTCGGTTTTTACTCTATGAGCTCTGTAGCCCTAACAGTACATTTTTTTAAAAATATTAAAGTGTAGTCTTAAAGAGTATGGATTAGGGTATTTTATAAAATTTGCATTCATTTACAAAAAAAACTTCTTGGGGCCTCTCCGGACCCTCGAAAAAAAAAAGTTTGCGCCAACTTACCCCACCACGGGGTAAATTAGCGCAAACTATAAAAATGATTATTAATGCACTATTAAGTGCAAAATTAATAGAAATTTTTTTAAAATTAATTTTTTCAACAATTTTATCCCAAAATTTAGTTTTACTTTTAGCTGGTACCAAATATTAGTCCGTATAAAAGCCAAACAGTAGCCCACCTTTTATCTGTGGAAAAAAAAAACTAAAAAAAATTTTTTTTTAATTTTTTTGTAAGAATAAATATTTTCAATATTGTTAAAAATTAAAAAAAATAATAATAATAATTTTATAAAAATAAATATTTTTTTCCATAGTAAATGCTATGAGCCAACTTACCCCGTGAAAAATTTGTCAACTTACCCCGAAAGCTTTTTTTTTAATAAACAGTCTATAGATCTTGAAAAACGGCAGGTTTGAAAAAAAAGTCTGACTGGATATAGTAAACTAATTGTGACTGGAACTTTTACAATAATTTTTTTTTCATACGACTAACTATTTTCTTTGTAAAGTAAAAAGGAAGCGATGTTCTAAAAGTTACGTTTTTGTCCAAAAAACGCATAAATTTCAATATCTCTTATGCGCATGCGCGAATCCTGACAATACTACAGTGAATGATGAAATAGTTAATAAGGAAGTTTCTGAGTAATTTTTGTCACTTTTTGATGAAAGGCTCTAAAGATAAACGCAGTTCGTCAACTTACACCTGCGGCCAACTAGCCCCGGTCTCCCCTACGAGCTGAATATTTTCAATGTTTTTGTTTTCTGTATAAATGTAAAACAGTTCATCTCCTAAATCTTTTCAAAATTTATTTATTTTAAAATAAAAGAATAAATACATTTTAAAAAATGATAAAGCTATCTGAATGCCTGCTTACCATACAAATTTTGAAAGTTTTGCATTTTGTTTCGTGGAACTTTTTTCTGGAATAAAATATTTTCAAAAAATTTTGATATTTTTAAGAAACGCATACATTAAAAATGTGTATGTACCTTAACCCTAAACCTAACCATGTATACATTATAGCCAGAGGCGGTTTTACGGGTGTGTGCGTGGGGGTTTACAGCTCTACCCCCAACCCCACCCTCGAGGAGGTGGTTTTCAAGTTATAGTCGGTTTTTTTACAAACTTAGTCGGCTAGTCGGATATTTGACACAATTCATTTTTTTTTTTCGAAGCCAATCGGTACTTTTTGAGGATTCACCCCCTCCCCCTCATTTTATTTGTAGACTCGCCTCTGATTATAGCCCTGACTTAGGTCATTGAGCCACTTTCTTGATCAATGACCTAAGACCTAAGAAACGAAGACTTGGCCCTTGGCTTCTTGATGGGCCACTTTCTTCCACATAGGCCACTTTCTTGATGGTATATGCACAAAACAGCATCACTACATATTACACTCCTGACGGAAGTTAATTGAGGATTCTCTTGCGAGAGTTCTAGAGAGAGACTAACTTCCATCGACTTCAAAAAATGGAAAAGTTTAATTTTAACTACTCGTTAAAAAAAATTCCAATACAAGACGGAAGTAGCTACAAACTAAATCGATTTGAAAAAATAGAAAGCTTTATAAAAAGAATACGCTGAAAAACATATTTCCATATGAATAAAACCGAAACAAGTAGAGGAGAAAATTTTGGTTTAAAAACGAAAAAAACATCACCACAGTTTATTTAACTTAGTGAAATCAATTAAGTTTAAGAAATCCCAAAGCCAATTACAAAAAAATTAATGAACGAAGCACAGTGACTCAGGACGTTCAAAAAACGGCAAAAATTAAATAAAATTTGACATAAATAGTAAATAAATAATGTTATATATCAAAATAATATTTTTTGGGTCAAAGATTTCAAGTTTGTTGATAAAAAAAATTTTTACGCGCAGCTTCAACTCGTAAAATGCGTGTATGCGCGGTATACGTGTACAAAAATTTTTTTTCTTTAAGTTTTGGAATCTTCAAAACAAACACATTATCTTGATATATTACTCTACTTGATATTTAAAAAAAAAGGTTTTTAAAGGATATTGGTACATACAGAAAAAAAACTATATTTTGTTACATTTATTTTATTATTTACATTACAACTAATTTAATAACTTCGTCTGGTAACGGTTTTCCTTGATAGCTCTAATATTTTCTAAATCTAATTCTTGATACTTTTGGATCTAATCTTACTAGAAGGTAGTGCATCTGATTCATCGTTGTGTTTAACCTTGATATTTTTGCCGTGTGCTTAAGTCTAGAATTTCTTATCTGGATATTTGAACTCTCCAATGCATCTTCTGAATATACCCCGATTAGCAAAGATAATTTATGTGATATAGAAGAACTATGCAGTAGCAGTTTATGTAAATTAGGAGGCATAAGATACCAGTCGTACAAACTCACTATACGTTTAGCTGTTACAGTGCAGTATAAATCTAATTCATTGATATTAATAGGATATCCACAAGATATGGTTATCAGAATATTATGCAATCTTTCAATTATATCACAACCAACTTTATTAAATTCAGAAAAAACTTCACTATTTTTAAATGCTCTTCTGGCAGTATTGCCGTCATTGGTATTTCCAGACCCAGTTTTAGGTATGTCAACATATAGGCTTAACCGTTCTCTGAAGAGTACCTGAATCTCTTTTTTTTTAAGTCTACAGATAATTTTTTTCTCAATTGTTTTTGGCTTATAGTTTTTAATTTCAATTTTATAACTCAAATGAAGAATAAATTCCAAGCATTTTATCCAGTAATGCAAAGCTAAAATTCCGAGTCCAAAGGCTGACTCATTCTCAGTTTTTGCTTTTAATAAATCAATACTGCTCATTTCGTTGGGTTTAGCATTGCACACATTGCAGGATTGAGTTGATTTTGTCTCTGTAAGTGCGTTAAATAATTTATTATCAAACATTGTAAGATCAACTCTATAGCTGGTATTAAAGGTCACCTTTCTTCCTGCAATATCAAAAACTTTGCAAAACGTCTTTAATTTATTTATTTGATTTTTTATACCTGATTCTTCTTCTCTGGATAAAATTGGACTCTCTTTTTTATATTGGAGATGAAGAGGCCTACAAAAGTGACAACTTGAAGGATTTCCATTTTTCCAAATTTCGCCATCTTCTATTTTGAGCAATAGAGGCACAAAAGCTGTAAAAGATTTATTCACTTTTGAGTTTTATACTTGTGTTGCTTGTCTCGTATTTCTGTTTATAAACACTTTGGTTTGATGCTCCATCAAAACCAATCTTTCCCAGTGGGCACAGTACGTTTTTAAAATGTTCTTTGGACGTTTTTATTAGGTTTACACTTTATAAAAACGTCTAAAAAACGTTTTAAAAACGTACCGTGCCCACTGGGTTCATATATAAAACTCCAAATATTCCTTGACCGAAATTAGGCATATCAATCATTTCAGTTATTCTACTAACCGTGTGAGTAGAATAACTGAAATGAGTAGAATATATGATATCTAACATGAAGAGTATTTACACTGAGAATATACACTTTGCAAAAATTTCAGAAAAATGTATATTCTCATAATAGCGTTTCAATTTTTCCTCGAAAATATTGTGCAAGGTAGGATAAATATGTACATTGTGTACAAGAGCTGAGTTTTTGATCATTTGATATTGTTGATTGCTGAGATCAACGTTCATTTTTAACGCAAGAGCTTCCTCTACACTCATATTAATGGGAAAAGTTTTGTACAAAGTTTCATCAACTTTTTCTATTTCTAAAACATTAGAAATATCGTTTTTAAAATAGAGGCTTCTTTTTTTTCTCCAGCAACATTTTCGTTTTTTGCAGAAGCTAAAAATAGAGCTTCATGATGTTCAGTGGCTAATTCTTTTATTTTTTTTCTTTTGCTTTGCTCTCCAAGAACACTCCATTGTTTATGAGGCCTTTCAGAACCAAAATGGCAATTTTTATTGTTCATAAGATTTCTTTGAAGCCAACGATTTTCTTTTTGTATAAATGTATCATAATTTCGTCCACATTGTTTTAGTTTTTTCTTCACCTTTGAAATAAATATAAGTAAAGCAACCTTTACTTTATTTAAGTTTTCTTTGCGAATTTCTTCAGTATTCAGTATTAAATTCTTCCATAATTTTAATTTATCCACTCCTTATTCACGTATATTTGGGATAAGATCTAATCTTTTCATTGTTATTGTTTTTAAGAACCATCAATATAATAAAATTAATATAACAAAAAGATTTTAAATTACATTATATATTTTTTTATTTACTCTGTTTAAAATTTTATATTGTTATGGCTTTAACAATTGTCACATTGCTACATCCTGTAAAAACATTATATTACTAAGTTAACTTTATATTACAGGAAATAATAAAGTTGTTCAGCTTTTTCAAACATGTTGTACTTATCGAATGATAAATCGTTCTTTAAAATTGTCAATAAAAATTTTAACAAACTTTTAAATAGTATATAATGAGAAAAGCACGTTTTTTAAAACTATATTTAATATTTATGATTTAAAAACTATATTAGAGCAAGTAATACATGGGCAATTCCACATCAAATCACCCAGTCCATTGAACCATGTGTCTTCTTTTTGTGTTATATTTTGACACATTATTCCTAATTGTAAAAAAATATTGCATGCAAAATTTCAGCTAAAAAAAATTACCGGTTGACAAGATATTGCAATTTTAATACTGACCTGGTTTCCTAAAATGACCCGGTTTTCATAACACTCTGAAAAAACATTTTCCTTAAAATAATAAGAAATAAAAATGGCAAAAACATGCAAATGAACATATATAATGTTTTTTTGATGCTGAATTCAATAAATGTACTTAAAATGCTCAAATATAAAAAGAACATGCATAAAAATTAATAAAACAACTAGTTTCTATAAACCAACTTTGGGGCCCAATCTCAAAACACCCCCATCAAAAAATTTTTTTTTTTGCTGTTAATATTTTCAGCTGTTTATAATCTTACTAGGCACGAAAAATCTAACTGGAAAAATAACTAAAACATACGGAACTTTAATTTCAAAGATGTATTACTTTTTCAAGAAATTCCCAAAAAATATTTGTAAATAAAATAAAGTTAATCGTAATTTAAAAAGTTACTTAAATATACAAGATTTGTAAAAGTATCAAAGATGAAAGTTATTTTGACTGTGTTTGTAATAGTTTACAATATTGCTCCCATTTTACTTGTACTTCCTCTATTTCAGCATTTTCAAACACATAGTTTCTACCAGAACTAGAGCAAGCTTGTGGAACAGATAGTTTTTTCAATATGTTGGTGTTTGGAATAAAACAGTAGTCGTCTCTTTCAGGCCAGTTAAAACAGATTGATGGACCATTTGGATGAAGAAACTTAACTTTAGCATCAACTTCTTCTAAGTTGGTTTTAGTAACAATGCCGATCCACCACTTATCATCACAGACTACAGCGACATAACAACCTAAAGTGACAGTATCAAGTTGAGATATGTCTTGTTTCTTTTTAAGATTGTGGATTATTGTATAATTAGTGTCTGTACTACACCTCTTTGCCCCAACCTTGTTATCTCCAAGATGTATAAATTGATGAAAGCTACGAGTACCTGGTAGAGTTGCTACACCAGTGTATCTTTCTTTTTGTTCTTCACGTTGCAATTGTAAGTCCAATCCCTTTATGCAAATGAAGTTAACAACTTTGATTTTATCAATACAAAATTCATACATAGCTTCTGATGTGAGAATTTGGTTTCTGTACGGTCGTTTTAAACTTTCTTGTGCTGTTAATCTTTTTACAGTACCACCAATCCCATCGCATAGTGACTTTCCGTGGGACGTGACAAAAAAGTTCCATTCAATTTTAAGGCAAAATTCGCTCTCTAGTTGACATAGATTGTAAAAGCTTTTACAATTTTTGTACTGTCCTGCGCAACCATCAGTGAATAAATGTAATTTGGTCAGATTGGAAAAAATTATTTTTAATATTGTTATGATTAGTTGGAATATTTTGTACACATAAGTTACATCATGTATAATGCCATCTGATATAAAACAGTAAGAAATATGTTTCAGTTCACCCTTATCATCTTTATAGTATATGACTAATGGATGTAAAGAACATTGTTGGGTGTTCCAATGATAGCTCTGTATTTCATCTTGGACAACAAAAGCATAATTTTCAGCAAAGTCGCCAATAATGATAATGTTTGATTGATCCATATATTGTTTCAGTTGGTTAAGGTACTGTGATTGAGAGTGAGCAATAAAAGAATGAGCTTGTAGCTTTTCAAAACAAGATGCTAATAGTTCAACAAACGTTGGAACATCAGCTGTTAAACTTAATAGTGTTGCACGGTCAGTAGTTTGCTATTGCTTGTAGTGTATCTCAAAATCATCTTCGTATTCTCCAAAAATCTCATACAAATATTTGGTGAGGGGTTCTTTACCAGGACAATCACCACACTGTGCAAGCATGCATTCTTTGTTTTTTACTGAGCAAACGGTTTTTGAAAGTAAGTCCTTATACTTTAGTCCAATATTTAAAGCATCTACTAGCAATATGGCATTTTGGTGATAAGAACAAACACAAACAGAATGTGTACCACTTGCACCTAGCATAATGCACCACTTTGGTCTAAGTGAAGCAAATTTTGAGTAACTTATTTGTATTTCTGGATTGTTTTCTTTGTATAATAGATATAGTTCCTTTAAATTATACAAAGCAGTTTTTTTTGTTTATGGACGTTCTTTTGAATGCTAACATAATCTTTTTTTCCAGGCATAGTTCTACATAAATCACTTGAATCATAAAAAAGTTTAACAGAATCTTCTATTTCTTTTTGTAAGACTTTCCCTTTTTACAAAGGTGAGATAGCCAACAATCCTTTTTTATTAAAAAGTTGTCTAGCCTTTTTTGCTTGGTATTCTGTAACTGCAAAGTTATTTTGTACTTCTAATATTGACCAACTTGTGGGTGCCAGTGTTAGAAGTTGAACAATAGTTCTTTTGTCAGAACATAGAACTTTTTCTTTTATCAAGCTCATAATTTCAATAAAGTTTTCAGCCTTCTTTTTAATGTTATTCGTTTCATAACACAGTTTTGAGGAAACATTGAATTGACTTTCAGATTTTCTAGTAACATTACTTACCATTTCATTGATGCGAGGAACTTTTCGCTTTCCTTCTTAGAGTATATGTTTTGATGACTTTGAATAAGATTTTAGAGAAGATATATTAAAATTTTCAAGTTCTTCATTGATCTCCTGTCTTTTTGATTTGAATGATGATATTAGAAAATCTTCATCTTGTTCACCCTGACTTTGCTTCTCTTCTTTAAGATCTGCTTTTTTGGCAATCTTTTGCTTACAGGGTTTGCAAAGTTTCTTCCCAGGAGCAATATTTAAGCTACTTCTCATCATGTCTTGTGACTCATTTATCGTAACTACTCTAAGATTTTCTAAAAGTAATTAAATTGTATATATAATTGCATATAGCTTTATGTATTTTGTATATAGTATAATTGTATGTATAGTTGTATATAGCTTATCTGCACAATTGTTTAAAACATTGTTTATGTTTTGGAAAACACAAATTAAAAAATATATATATTAAAATACTTAAATTCCACTTTTACTTACTTGTAATTTTCTTTGTATGTTTTTTGAATGGATCACAGCATGCTTTCTGCCATATAGGATACATTTTCAAATAATTTGCTGCATGTTTTTCACATAATGTTGTTAAGTTTGATAGTTCAATGTTACAGCGTAATGATATAGCTATTTTTTCTTCGTTGCTTAAAGTTCCAATAACATCTTGTTGGCCTTTGCATGCATCTGATGTCATTAACCCAATAGAACACATCTTATAATAAACTACATTGTATAAATGTATTTCCTAAAAAAAAGAGAATTCTCCTACTTAATTAAAAGAATTCTCCCACTTAAATAAAAGAATTTTCCTACTTAATTTTTAGTAAAAAAAAAAAATTTATATAGAAATAATTCAAACCTTTTCAAAATCCCACTGTTGTATAATTTTTTACACTGATAGATATTGTTAATTTTCTTTATAGATATATTTATATATATATACAATTTATATATATATTAAATTGTTAACTTGTTAAAATTTAAATAAAATTTACGAATACTGTTTTTTAACTGAATTTTTTATAAACTAGTTATTATAAACTTTTACAAAAGTTGTCAAAATTTTAAAAACAAATGCACATCCATATCACACTAATTCAGTTTTTATATAAAACAAAACAGGATGTTTTTTTCAGTTGTTAAGTTCAAATAACTAAGTTATCATATAATTAAGACTTCCTTAAATATAACAAATTTTTTTTTTTTTTTAAAGGAGTCTTTTAACTAAATATAATATTTTACAGAATTCTATTTGAAAGTTTTTTAAAATAGCTTATTGAAAATTTGATACATCTTTGAAATTAAAGTTCCGTATGTTTCAGTCGTTTTTCCAGTTAGATTTTTTGTGCCTAGTAAGATTATAAACAGCTGAAAATATTAACAGCAAAAAAAAAATTTTTTTGATGGGGGTGTTTTGAGATATTGGGCCCCAAAGTTGTTTTATAGAAACTAGTTGTTTTATTAATTTTTAAGCATGTTCCGTTTATATTTTAGCATTTTAAGTACATTTATTGAATTCAGCATCAAAAAAACATTATATATTAATTTTTATGTTTTTGCCATTTTTATTTCTTATTATTTTAAGAAAAATGTTTTTTCAGAGTGTTATGAAAACCGGGTCATTTTAGGAAACCAGGTCAGTATTAAAATTGCAGTATCTTGTCAACCTCTCAACATTTTTAGCTAAAATTTTATGTTAACTTTTCTTTTTAAGATGCAACAGCCAAAGAGGTTTTTAAAAAATTGGAAGACCCATGATTCAAAATTTTCTAAATTTTGGGTGATTTGATGCGGAATTACCCACAAGTAAAAAATTAAAACGAAAGTTTCCCGTCATTTTCATTTGTTTTAATTATTACAAAATACTTTCAAAAATAGCGGAAAACAAGGTTTTTAAGTGTTTAACAACATTTGTATTTCTTTAATAACTTCCGATACCGCAAGAGACCGCAGTAATCCCTTTATATTTTAAAAGTAGAAATGTTAATTAACTAGGATATATGTGTATATTTTTGGAACTCGGTGGAATATTTTTATTTTATATATATATAAACCAAAAAAATACAATTGCTTGCAGCCTTTTTTTAAAAAAAGTCTTAAACTTAAACAAAAAAATAAGACTTTTTTTTTCTTTTTAGTTAATTTGAAATATATAGAGCCAAAACATTATCTTCAAAATAAATATACACTTTTATTTAAATTAAAACTACTCTATTTTAGTTAAATAAAAATCTCACATTTTTCAGATTTCTTTGAAAATAATAACAAATTTTTTCACTTCTTTTTACTATAAAATACAAAATAAAAGTTTTATTAAAAAATTATTTATACTTTTGAAATAAAAAATTGTTGCAATTTAATATTATTTAAAAAAGAGCACTTAATTTACAGAAAAGTTGTGAGGGGTTTATTACCATTTTTTTGTTGTTTTAAGTCACTGTGCGACGTATCAAAAATTAAATCAAACCCCAATATTCTTATGTTTGCCGACAAAAAAACAACATTTACCAACATTACCCCCCAATGATTAATCCAAACTATTAAAAGAAAAAATAATATGTTTATGTACAAATGCAAATAAGCCCCTAAAAAGCTAGAATAAATACAAAAAAAGCCCCTAAAAAACTAGAAAATTCAATAAACCTCGAAGCAAAAAATATAGCACCTAAACTAAATATAAACAAACAAATCAATATAATTGCCAAGCCAGAAGCATTCATTACATTAAAAGACCACGAAACAATTTTGATAATCAAAAACCTTGCCGCCTATTAAATCCAGCAAAAAGTGAACTCGGCGTTGTCAGCAAAACATACCTAGATAAAATCAACAAGGAAATAAGAAAGAAGTTAAACCAATGGAAAAACACCGCTGAAAAATCATATAGTTTATAAACATAAGCGACAAGCAACACTGTGTTTATACAACTCGACATCAATTAGTTTTACCCATCCATCACAAAAGACATGCTAAACAACGCTTTAATATTTGCAAAACAACACACTAAAATTAGCAATGAAAAAATTAGGGTCATAAATCTTTATTATTTTTTATTAATGAAACATGAAGAAAAAAAGGTGTAAAACGATTGTTTTGACGTCACAATAGGATATTTTGACGGAGCCAAAGTGTGTGAACTGGTGGGTTTATACATTCTAGACTCTTTATCCAAAACCATTTCTAAAAATGATATAGGTTTTTACCGAGACGACGGATTGATTGTAATTCGCAAAAAAACTGCCGCACAGTTAGACAAAGTCAGAAAAAATATAATTGAGACATTTAAAAATATCGGATTCCAAACAGAGATTCAAACCAATCTAAACAGCGTTAACTTTCTTGACGTAACTTTTAGTCTTCAAAAAACTCCTACCAATCCTATAAAAAATAACCAACTACTCTGCATTCATACTGCAGATCCCTCTCTCCATTAATGATTGACTATCGCAAAAAAATTCCGATGAAAAATTGTTCAACTTATCAAAAACAGAATACGAAGTACCACTTAAACAAAACGGTTTTAAAAACTTTAACTTAGAGTACAACCCAAAAGATAAAACACCCCTCAAAAAAAAAGAAGAATATAATTTGGCTTATACCACCCTACAATAAAAGCGTCTCTATCAATGTTAGCCAAATCTTTTTGCAATTAATAGGTTAGCATTTCCCACCTTCAAACCCATTGCATAAACTATTATATCGAAACACCACAAAAGTTAGCTACAGCTGCTCAAACAACAATTTAAAGACCATTAAAAGTTACACACAAAAAAAAAAAACAAAAAAAAAACGACTGAAATTTCCCTTGGATCGCAAACAAAAAGAAATCTACCCGCTAAATAAATATTGTAGAGCGACAAGCATAATTTACAAATAAATACCATCTTCCCAAACACACCCAGAAAAGCATACATTTGTTTATCAGAGGGCGTGTGGAAAAAAAGATATGCGAACCACAAGCAATCATTTACAAATAAAAAACTTTCAAATGCAACCACTCTCTCAAAATATATATGGAAAACTAGCGAAAAACTCAAAGAAACACCAGAATTAACTTGGTCTATCCTAAAAAAGCCCCTGCTTACAACAATACAACAAAAAAATGTTTACTTTGTTTATAAGAAAAAGTAATAATTTTTATTTATAAAAATGCTGGAGAGCTGCTTAAAAAAAAAATAGAGTTAATTTTTAAATGTTGCAGGAAAATAAATTTCTATTAAGCGACCACAAACCTGAAGATTAGATACACGCGGTTGTAACAAAAGTTTTTTCCGTATAGGTTTTTTCTGTATATTTTTACGTTACTAATTCCAATTGTATCATAGTCATAAGAAATATATAGTAGGGGGGCTCAAAAACAAAAATTTTTTATAGGCTAGAGCGGAAAACTTGTCTCTATACATAAGCAAACTCTGTGAAAAATTTCGACACCCTAGTATAATGTTTCCTGTTCTGGCAAGGGACTTGAAATTTCGAAAATTTAGTAAAATATCAATATTTTAACATATTTTTAGAAATATTTTTTAGGCGTACAGCACTTCGCGGTAATGTGCAAAAGCTGCACATGTGTAGAGATGGTCGGACATGAGCCAAATTGTGTCCGATGTGCGACCGAGTCAAAAAAATTTTACAAGATGATTGATCGGTTTGAGTTGAAAAATTTGCCGACCGGGCCGGCATTTCTGGGCCAAATCGATTAAAATTGATTGACTTTTCCGAAAGTGTTCGACTGTTCGGTTGTACGACTTGTTCAGTATTATTATCTCTCTGGAATTTATTCCATTTTAATCCAAATTATTTACCACAGCTTTAAATTATTTCAAGACTTTTGCTATTGTTTCGCAGTGGAAGCTATTAAAGTTCCACCACTTATTTGGAACACATCAGGCCGTTGTAGTTCTGAGGGAAGAGAATAGATATTTTACATAAGTGCGAGAGAGTGCAAGGTAAATTACCATATTCGGACAGGTGTCCAGAGAATTTCAGAGGAAATATGATTCAGTGTCCAGTTCTGTGTACAGTAAGTGTCCTTTAAGTATTCTGTATGTTGTTTTGATTATTGTGTTTTGATGTTTCTGGGGTGATTATTTAGTTGACGTTTACCGGAAAATAAATGCGTTACAATTAATAGTTAATTGTTATAGTGGAAATATTCATTTTTTCTGGAGATTCTAAGGTATGGTTACTGTATATTTTAGTTTATAGTTTATAGTTGATATCGTTTAAACCTTTGTTTTATCCTAGTTTTTTTTAAGTTTTTTTATTAAAAATCACGATGTATGCGAAACTATGCTACGGTTGTACTCTTGTTGCCTGTGAACAGATATCTGAAGAGCATGAAACGTGCGCACATATAAACGTTAAATATTTTGTTTATTTCGATTATATTGTTATCTTGTTGTAAACTTTTAATGGTCTATTGTTCTATATATGCATCATAGCTTTGTATGTGACCGCAGAAAAGTTGAGTAACTCTCCAGGTGTGTTTTTCATGCTTTTTTTCTTGGGAATTATTTTTTGTTTGTGGTTTTATTTTCGATTATTCACCACAGCTTTAAATTATTTCAAGACTTTTAAAAGTTTCATTCTCCTTGGACTACTGGATATTGGTGAATATTAGTTACACTTTTTCGAGAACTTATTTCACAAAAATACAAAATGGCGTATGTTATAAAAGATGTCTATGAGACTTCAGATGAAGTCATTAAACCTAAGGGAATTTTAAATGAACAAATTTCCAGTGGTTCTGTTCTTTTGAAAGCGAAAACTACTGGTGTAGACAAGTCAGAAGTTTGAATGAATTTTTCTTTGCTCTTCAAATTACATGCCACCAAACCTGTCAAAAATATTGCGGTTTGAAACATTTGTAAAAAAGCTGTTCACCAAAAGCTAAGTAGCACTACTACTTTGATCAGACATTTAAAAACACATGCCCCAACAGCTCAAGATCCTTCACAGTCTAATGCGATGTTGAATAGTTGTCTTGCGTTATTTAGTACTGATCTTCGTCCATTTGTAACAACTTATGGGGAAGGATTTGAATCTGTCATAAACACTGCTATTCATCTTGGTGCTACTTATCGGGGACATATTACTGCTAAAGACATTCTTCCTTCCAAACACAAAGTTGCTGAAGCCATGAAAACTAGTGTTTCAAAGTCTAGAATCACAATCAGCCGAATACTCAAAGCGAAACTAGAAAGAAGTGGTGTAGACATAACTACTGACATTTGGGCTGATGATTTTCAGAGAAACTCATATTTATCGATGACGCTGCATTGAATTGAAAATAATCAAGTAAAGGAAACGGCAATGGTTTTTTTCTGTGTTACCTCCTATTTCAATAACTGTCACTGTCGTCTCTCGATATCTCATTGACAATTTTAAAAAGGTAGATGCCTATACTGCTGGCGGACTGAGACGAATAATTTTCACTACTGATCAAGGTTCTAATATTTTGAGTGCTTTCAAAGATAGTGGCTTTGTAGTAGCAATAGAAGATATAGACATTCGTCCAGAAATCTTGCAATCGACAAGAATTTCATGTAGCAGCCACATCTTGAACAATGTTTTGACAAAACTTTTTAAACCATCTGAATTGAAAATTCACTGCTTATCTTTGCATGATCTTCTTCACAATTGTTATCAAGTTGTTACATTCGTGAAGAGTGGAAATGTGAATGCAAAATTAAGCCGGACTCTAAAAAAATATGTGGCTACACGTTGGAATTCACATCTGGCACTCTTTAAAGGAGTCCTTCTAATGTATGATGAATTGTTGATTCATTTACGAGGAACTAATAAAATGGTAGCAATTGAGGCAATCGACAAAAATCAGTTGGAGGTTTTGGTTAAATTTTTAAAAGTTTTCAAAGCTGCAAGTGATGATTTGGAAGGGTCAACCTATCCAACAATTTATATGCCAATTTTGTTAAATTTTAGTATGCAAGATTACTTCAAGTCTTTCTCCTCATCTTTTGCACAGATTCCTTTGAACATTACTCCTGAATCAGACAATCCTGAGTCTTATGTAATTGATGATGACACTGACTTGGCAAACACTCATCCAGTTGAAAACTTCTTGCGTTGGGTTAATGATTCTGCGTTCGAGATTTTTGTTCAATGACTGTTCGGTGATCGATCGGTGTTCGGTTCGACATTAGTTTTTCTGTCCGGTGTTTGGGGTGTCCGAGTTGTCCGGGTTGTTTGACAAAATTATTGTTGCTCGTGTTTGACCGGTTCGGTGGTTCGGACCGTACGAACACGGGCGAACAGAAAAACGTCAATCAGTCCGAACATCTCTACACATGTGTATGATTAGTTATTGTAAAAAATTTTACACCCCATATAAAATTTTTTCTGTTCTGGCAAAGAGCCTAAAATTACACTAAAATCGACAAATCCGCCTTTTTTTCCTTATTTAACTAAAATTTATAAAACATAAATTTGAACTGTTATACACTTACATATAAGTTATATAGCATACTATTATAAGAATTAAAAAATAACTACATAAAATTAAGAATACAAAAATGGTAGTTTTGTAAAGTTTTTAGGTTTTGTACTGTTTCTTGTACCAAATTTCAGGCATGACCTTCCTCGATTTTAGAGTGGAGTGAATTTTTCGGTCCCGTTTTTATGTCTACCTACTTTTTTTAGAGCCTTGACAACCAATTTTACTGTTCTTTCTATTTCTTTTTTATCACTCTTCGAACGCCGAGGGTTCTGATATGTGTTCTCTTATTAGTTAGCATTGCAAGCAGAATGTTTTCTTGAGATGCAAAGTAAGCATTCCGAGAAATTATTGGGCCAATGACGTTGCAGTTAACTTGATCCAAGTATCTAGATGATCGAATTAAGTTTTAAAGATGCCGCGCTCCATCCGTAATTGAATGATGGATTTTGATGCGAAACCAAGAAGGTGCATACACTCTGAGAACGAACTCTACTATGGTACGTAAGTTATTTGATGGTTCTGCAATGTAAACATAAAATCTTAATATTTTGTTGGCTGTTGTCAACCAGCGTGATATGTTTAAGGGGCCTGGATCTCGCTTAGCAAGACCTGGAGGACATATGTCTGATCTAATGGCGAGAGCAATATCCCTCAAATACCTCTGATCCTTACTCAAATTTGATATATTAACTGATTTAGTTAACTGGCTCAAATGTTACCGCTTGAAGCAGGCCATATGCCTTTAAAGATTTTCCAATGCAACCGGTGTAGGGAGTATGTCCGGAGGAAGGGCCATCAAGGGATTCAAAAAAGTGGCAAAGGGGCAATACAATATTCCAAATCTTTGACTTATTAAGGCGATGTTACCCAGCCAACATTGACATTCGGGTACCCTACGGGGCCTATATGGGTCGTCAAATCGGTCCCGTATGAGAAAAGCAACGGTATCCTTCCGGATCTTGGTCGCGGTTTCTAATAGAAACCACAGAAGTAAATTTAAAAAAAGAAACAACAAAGTAAAATTTGAATCTTTTTTAAATTCTCATAATACCTACGTAATAGACAATAATGAACTTACGGAAAGAGAACTGCTGGATGCAATGTTTTTGTTAAAACCTAAAAAAAGTTTAGGGTATGATGATATCAGTATTCATGTCATTATAAAATCAATAAAATATATAATAATTCCACTATTGCATATTTTTAATCTATCTTTTAAACGAGGCGTTTGTCCTAAAAAATTTAAATTGCAAAAGTTGTACCAATTTTCAAATCTGGGGATGCTTCAAACGTCGTAAACTATAGATCAATTTCGATTTTTCCTTGTTTCTCAAAAATACTACAAAGAACTATGTACGATAGACTTTATTCCTTTCTAAATAGAATTAATATTTTTTACAACGAAAAATTTGGATTTAAGTCAAGACATTTCACTGACCGTGCCATTATTCACCTTATTTATGACATACGTAAAGCATTTGATGAAAAAAATATATACTGTAGGAGTTTTCTCAGCAAAGCGTTTGACACAGTTGATCATAACGTTCTTCTAGCTAAACTAAAATATTATGGCATAAAAAACTCAAACATTGATTGGTTTAAAAGTTACTTAACAAATAGAAAACAATATATATCGTATAAAGAAGAAAAATCAAAATATATGACAGTCACGTACGGTGTTTCTCAAGGATCAATATTCAGACTACTACTCTTTCTTGTTTATATAAACGACTTACATAAGTTTTCTAATTTTTTAACTACAATTTTTTTGCTAATGACACAAACTTGTTTGACTCTAATAGTAACATTGACTTCTTATTTGAAATAGTCAATTAGGAACTCACAAATTTCACTGAATGGTTCAAGTCGAATAAACTATGATTAAATATAAGTAAAACCGAATACACTCTTTTTCATAGACTCCATGAAAAAAAAAATATTCCAGTAAAACTTTCCTATCTATGTATTGATAATTCTAATAATAAAAAGAGAGCACTCGTGCGCGTTCTTAGGAGTATTTCTCGACGAAAATCTTTCATGGCGCGAACACATAAGTATAATAGAAAACAAAATATCGAAAAATATTGGCTCATTATATAAAGCTAAAAGGTTTTTAAAGCAAAACTGTTTAAAAAACATATACTTTTTTTTTTATTCACAGCTACCTTAATTAAGGGAATAATTAAGTTTATTTTAATTGTGTTGGTGCTTGGTGCAGCACCAACACAATTAAAATAAAAAAACTACTCAAAAACATGCGAATTATTTCAAACGTAGGTAGTTTAACGCCCTCATAAGATTTTTTTATTTTTTATTTTTATTGTATATATATTTTTTGCCGTATAAAACAATTTACAATGCGAAAAATAGTTTACATATATAATAAATGGCAAGAGCAAGAAGAAGACATACTCTGTCTTATCGCCGAGCCCCGTTTACATTTTAGCAATTTTTATTTTTTAAGTTTTTTAAATTTTACTGAAGCCGTCAGTAAAATTTAAAAAACTTTAAAAATAAAAATAGCTGAAGCCGTCAGTAAAATTTGAAAAAACATAAACAATAAAATTTGCTAAAACAAAAATATTTCTACAAAGATATTACAAACTATATAATAAGATATTAAAATAGCATAAGTTTGCAATAATAGCATATTTTAATAGGAAGTAAAAGTCAAGAAATCAAAGATAGGTGATGGCTTTTTCAAAACAAAAGTATGTAAAGACCTTTTCAGATTATTTATATTATTTCATTATCTAATTTAAAAGAAATATTTTAAATCTAAGTTTTTTCTTAATAAGAAACGTTTACATACTATTTTGAATTGTTCTAAGAGATGTTATGTAGACTGTTATTATTAATAATTGTTTGAAAAATTTCATTCCATAGAAATGGTCCACGATATTGAATTTGGAATGAACTGAGTTTTAAATAGAATCTTGGAACTACAAAATTATCATTTAAAAAATTTGTCGGGTATTAATGAGAAATTTTAGTAAAGTAGGAGTGAAATTTATTAGAAGACACGTTACGTTGTTCATGTTTTGATTTAAACATGAACAACGTAACTTGGTATATATTAAGTTTATAAACATTGAGTGCATTTGGGTCAATTAAGAGAGGCTCTTCACGAGCAGTTCTCTTAACGTCAAAAACTATTCTGCATGCAAGTTTTTGTTTACCATAGATTTTTTTAAGCTTTTTATTGTTGCTACTTCCCCATGTAATATTGCAGTAGGATAGATAACTATGGATGAATGAAAAATGTATAAATTTTAAAGACTTGATATTAAGAAATGGTTTAACTCTACATAGAACAGAAATATTTTTGCAAACTTTATTTTCAGTAAATTTAATATGAGATTTCCATGATATATTTTCATCTAATATTATTCCCAGAAAGTGAACATTTGGTTCTTGTTTAATAACTGAATTATTAATAAAGAGATTGGGTAGTTTTAAAGGGAGGTGATCACTTTTACTAGGTTTATGAAACAACGCAAATTTAGTTTTCTGTATATTTAATGAAAGTTTATTACAAGTAATCCAATCATTAATTTTTATTAGTTCTTCATTAATTATTTTAAAAAGATCTTTTATATTTTTATTTGAGTAAAAAAGATTAGGTCGTCAGGAAACAAAATAAGACTTGAAACGTTTTGAAAACTAAATATAAATCGTTAATGTACAGCAAAAATAGTAGTGGTCCTAAAATGGATCCCTGGGGAACACCACAAATTATAATTTTTTTTCTGTTCCATTTTCTTTAAACACTATGCATTATTTTCTGTTTGACAGGTAATTTTTAAACCAGAGTAGGTTATTGTTTAATACCCCATAGAGTTCTAGTATTTTTATAACAATGTCATGGTCAACTGTGTCAAATGCTTTTGACAGATCAATAGAAACTCCTAGAGTATAACAATCATTATTAAACCCATCGGATATATAATTTATTAATTCGATTACTGCATGATCCGTTGAATGTTTTTTTTTTTGAATCCAAATTGTTTATTTACAGTATTTTGTTTTTGGTTAAATAGTTATTAAGTCTATCATACATAATACGTTCTAATAATTTTGAGAAACATTGTAAGACAAAAAAAGGTCTATAGTTTGACATAATTGTGTCATTGCTAGTTTTAAAAATAGGTGATATTTTAGCAATTTTTAATTTTTTTGATACAATACCGGATTTTATTGAAAGATTAAAAATATGAATTCGAAATTTGTGGTGTTTTTTGAAATTTTATCAGCTAACTTTGGACCAACTTCAAGGAAATAGTCATTGAGGTTTTCAACAATGATTTCTTTATTACTAGTCATTTTCCCATCAATTAAGAGTTTTTGCGGCAAATTATTGTTCGCACATTTATTTTTACCAATTAACTGCTTATCACATTCCAAGTTTTTTGTGTGTTTCCTTGAGTTTTTTCTAACATCTTAGCATAATAAACTTTTTTTGAGTGTTTATTTGTTTTTTCAAACAAGTTTTTATAATTTTTGTAATTTGTTTCATTTTTATATGATTTATGTTTTAAATATTTTTCATAAAGTTTTTGTTTCCTCTTAGATGATTTAAGTAATTTTTTGGTCGTCAAAGGGTTTAAAAGTGAGCTAGAATTTTTTTATTGGAAATGCCAATTCATAGTATATACAAAATTTCGCCAAAAAAAGTTAATACGCCTCATTTACATCTTGTGATTGTAAAATAAGATTCCAATTAATTTTTTCTGATAAGAGATTTCGAAAGTGCAACAAGGTATCTTTAATATACTAAATATAGTGAATGTTTATTAACTAAACATTTATCAGATCCTTAAATTTATGTACAAAATTGATAGTAAAATAACACCTCAAATATTTAATACCCTTTTTAATAAAATTAATTATTTTTACTGTACTAGGTTTTCAAACAAGAACTACATTCAACTCAAAACCAATTATACGGCCACCGAATTCTCTAAACTTAATAACGACATCAAAACTACTACTTCTCTTCATAAATTTAAAATAATACTTAAACAAAAACTTCTTACAAGAAGAAAAACATTATTGCATCATTATTAATGGTGCAATCATATTATTTATTAGTGAAAATCTTTTAAATATCTAACTTTTGAATACCCTTAATGGTTAACCCTTAATGGTAGCAAGATACGTGTCTTTTTGATAAATCAAGCATCAAGCTTGATCCGGAAGCTTCATCATTCATAAAAATGATTGACTGGTCTGTTGCTTTTGCAACACCACCACCGCTTTTATCAACTGTTTCTAATGATGATCTTAAACATTTCCAGTTCCACATTGATGTCTTGAGTGGTATTCCATGCCATTCTCAGGCAGTTGAACGTACTATTAAAGACATCTCAGCAACAACTATGAAAGTTTTCGGGCACAAATCACGACATGGAATGATTTTGCAGTGTCGTAAATCTCGAGCAGAATTACCGAAAATTGACTCTAAATCTGACTTCTTGAGCCATAACAAATAGCAAATAACTGAAACAAATTGCTGTTATGTGTTGCCTACTACACTCTGACTATTTCTCCTTTAACAACTACTTGCATTTTTAAATTTAATGTAACAAGATGTCGAGTAATGGAATATAGTATTAAACCACGTGTATTTACATTATACGATTATAGAGTAATTTTAATTCCCAAAGTTGCGGATCCAAGACACGCTTCAATTTTATTTCAAAAGGAGTTTTTTTCATAAGTAGACTGTAATGCAACATTTTAGTAATGTTTCATAGCCCCAACTTAACATTTACATCATAATGACCCACCCTAATATATATATATATATATATATATATATATATATATATATATATATATATATATATATATATATATATATATATATAAAATATATATATATATATATATATATATATATATATATATATATATATATATATATATATATATATATATAAACAACCTTAAAATGTATTCTACAAAATAGAGTGCTCAATGTTCTTAAAAAAAATAAACCTTGATAACAGAATCGAATCAACTGCCCCTGCCCAAGCCTTCGTAACACTAAAAGACCATAAACCAAATTTTCAAAACAAACTTCTTTGAAGAGGATATTGTTTCCTTTAAAAAGTGAGGCTGGACATGTAAGCAAAGTTAAATTGGACAAAAATAATAATATTCTTAGAAGTAAATTAAATTTGCAACAGTGGAAATATACCACTGATGCTATAAATTGGTTCTCCATAATTGAAAATAAAAATGACTGTACATTTGTTCAATTTGACATTATTCATTTTTACCCCTAAATAACTGCGGATATTTTAGATAAAACAATTGAATTTGCAAAAAGCTACACAGTTATTCCTGATGAAACAATCCGTATAATAAAACAATGTAGAAAAACCTTACTTATTTTAATAGGGAAATTTGGAAAAAGAAAAGTATACATGACTGCTTTGATGTAACAATGGGCAGTTATGACGGAGCAGAAATTTGTTTGTTCACAGAAATGTGAATTTGTTGGACTATATATTTTCGATTTATTATGTAAAATAACCAATATAAAAGATTTATGCCTTTATCGCGACAATGGTTTAATAGTAATGTGTAAAAAATCTGATTTACAGCTCGATAAAATTAGAAAAGATTAAAAGTATAAAAATATTGGTTTTCAAATCGAAATAAACATAAATTTAAAAATTGTTAATTTTTTTGATGTCGCATTTAACCTCTCTGAAAACTCATATTAGCCTTTCAAAAAACTAAACGATAAATTATTGTATAATAATATCAACTCAAATCATCCACCCCAAATTCTAAAACAAATCCCAATTTCAATTAATAACAGGCTTAACCAAAACTCCTCTAATGAAAATGTATTCAATTTCTGTAAACGAATATTTGAAGATGCCCTTAAAAAAAGCGAAATAGAACTAGAAATGTAATTTGGTTAACCCCCCAAAAAATATATATATGGCAAAAATATTTCCAAAAATATTTCCAAATATTTTTAAAATTGGTTGATAAGCATATCTCGCCCTCTAATAAATTACATAAAATTTTTAATCGAAATACAATTAAAGTTAGCTACAGTTACACAAAAATTACGGAAAGAATTATAAAAGGTCACAATAATGGTTTGTTAATCAAAAAAGAAATCCTAAATGAAAAATCTGCAGAAAATTGTAATTGTAAACAAAAAAGCAATTGTCCAATGAGTGGAAGTTGTTTATCAAAAAATGTGGTGTATAAATGTGTTGTTTTCTCTAAGAATGTACCTGATAAACAATATTTGGCATAACAGAGGGTGAACAAAAAAACGTTTTGCCGATCATACGCAACCTTTTAAAAATAAAAAGTATTCAAAAGACACCATGCTGCCAAAATATATATAGGAATTAAAAGGTAAAAAAATTGGTGATTTTATACTGAATTGGTCCATCCTTAAAACAGAGCCTGCATTTAGCAACATTTCCAAAAAATGCATACTATGCCAACAAAAAAAATTTGAAATAATTACACATGCAAATCAAGAATGCTTATTAAACATTATCGGAATTAGTTTCTAAACTTAGGCACGAAAATAAGTTTCTCCTAAAAAACTTTATAAATAAATGAGCTCAAATAATAGTTACGTTAAATCCCCCTTTTAAATAATATTTTTTTAAAAAAAAGCATAGGTAATCATTTCTAAAGAAATCTTTTTATAATAGTGTCAGCAAATTCCACAAATGTGTGAAAATTTACAGTAGTTAAGACATTTGCGACTTCCTGTAATTTAAATATTGGTATAAATTGAAGTTTTATTAATTTGATCATTCATTTCTGATGAGTCTTTATTGATGCAACACAATGTTAAATGAAAAAAGTGATTTTCTACTAATTTATATATATATATATATATATATATATATATATATATATATATATATATATATATATATATATATATATATATATATATATATATATAT
This sequence comes from Hydra vulgaris, assembly GCF_038396675.1. Classification (NCBI taxonomy): domain Eukaryota; kingdom Metazoa; phylum Cnidaria; class Hydrozoa; order Anthoathecata; family Hydridae; genus Hydra; species Hydra vulgaris. The sequence goes on from NC_088922.1 coordinate 5,195,763, forward strand.
ATATATATACTTATATACTATATATACTATATATACTATATATACTACATATACTATATATACTACATATACTATATATACTACATATACTATAAATACTTATATACTACATATAATTATATACTATATGCACTTGGGCCCCTTCTATTTCTCATTTGCATCAATGATTTACATAAAGCTTCGAACTTGATTGGTGTCATGTTTGTAGATGACACTAACATCTTTTTATCTGGTGACAACATTACAATATTATTTCAAAATGTGAATATTGAAATAACAAACTTTCTGAATGGTTTAAAATAAACCAGCTTTCACTTAATGTTGAAAAAACTAATTGGATACTTGTTCATCCAGTTTATAAAAAAAACTTTCTTCCTTGCAATTTACCATTACTTTTTATTGACAAAGTTCTGATAAAAAGTTTAATTAATACAAACAAAAATAAATACAACATAAGAAATGATAGTTTAATTCGTCAACCATTTTTTCAAACTAATTTTGGAAAATCAAGCAATTCATTTCGAAAATATACAAGTATTTGTATTAATAAATAAAACTTTCTTTTTATTTATTAAATAAAATACTTGAATAATTTTTGTTTATTTATGTTTTCTAAAACTAAAAAATGATTTTTTAATCTTAACGATTTAATTTGTTTGTATAGCGACTTTTATACTTTGTATAAATTTTGAGTTTCAAGTTCTTCATGATAGGTTTCTGTGACAAGACCTAATGTCTTCTTTGAGTATCCGCGTTTTTATTTTTTTCTTTATTCATTTTTACAATATCTTCACTCTTGTATATTTGTATTTGCATCTTTAATTTTGTATTAAAGAACTATATATATATATATATATATATATATATATATATATATATATATATATATATATATATATATATATATATATATATATATATATATATATATATATATATATATATATATATATATATATATATATATAAAACTATAAGCAAATTAACTATATGTCTAAATCTAAATATCTAATTTAAATAACGAAAGTTTTGCAAAATAAAAAAAAAGTATAGAATTTCACCCCCATATCCGCCATTACCGAAATCTAAAAATAAAAAGTTAGGTACCAAAAGTGTTAAGTGTTAGCTATCTGCTAAATAATTCTTTTACATGAAATTTGGCATGTTCATAGAAAATGTGCATCAAAAACTATTTGGATAGGTTAAAAAACTAATCTAAGCAAATCTTCAACGGTTTGATGTGAGAACCTAATTTTCAATACCAATAAACTCAATACAAAATTTAACAACCACACATAAATGTCATTTAAAACTCAAGATTAACTATTAATTTTTTCAAAAATTATTTAACTTTACTTATTTTTCTAAAAGGATATACCTTTAAAAAACATTTATCTGACTCTATCTAAAACAAAAAGTTCAAAAAACGTGGTGCAGAAATTTAGCACTCAAGTCGCTTCCGTAAAACTCGATATCGGCATACCTATTTCGGAGCTACAATTTTTGATGCTACATGTACTGTGGTAATTCCTGTTTTATCACAGTTCCATATGTTTAATTATGCAAAATGATAACGTTCTAAAGCATTTTTGTAATTTTTATACAATTCTCATGGTGTCTCGATTGAATGCAGAAGATATAACAAGACTTGTAGGCTGTTGTTTACGTAGTCATTACCTTTGGTTTGAAGCAATTTATCTTTCAAACGCTTTTTTACTTTTTAATTAAACTTTTAAACTCAAACTCTCCTTCACTTTTTAATATAACCGTTACGCTGGTAAGTACAAATGTTTCAGTTTTATCCATTAGTTACACATTCAGATATAAATTTTGACATTTTTTAGAGTTTTTAATTTAATCTTATGATGACAACATTGTTGTATTTGTATTAGACATTTTAGCTCTATTTTAACTATTACAGGGTTCCCACTCGGCATGCAAAGCATGCAGTTGTTTACACAGGCATGCAAAGCATGTAAAAGCATGCATTTTTGTTAATTAAGCATGCAAAAACAAAAATAATCAATTTTCAAATTAAGTTTCTAAAATTTCATTTTTAAAAAAAAACATTACAGTGTAGTTTTTGTATAAAGTTTCATTTGAAAAGAAAATGTCTATTAATAAACAATGTTTTAATATTATTTACATTTTATTAATCATAATAATTTATACTATTAAATTTATTTAAAACTGCTTTTTGTTTGAAATATTTTGGTTAATTTAGATTTTCTAGATTTACTTCAAACTAAAATATATAAATGGGTAAGACCACTTACCAAAAATCTTGGGAAAGTAGATTTAAATGGGTGACAGGTGTTGACAACAATTTAAGTTTAGCTCGTTGCATTTGTTGTAAGACATTTTTCAGTATATCTGCCAGTGGCATTAGTCAACTTGTGAAGCACGATAAAGGTAAAAAACATGTTAGCAAAGATCCTTGTAAAATATCAAACAACCAAAAGCAGTTCAATGAATCAGTTAGACTTAAATGTTGGATGTTCGAATGTCCATATAGATGATCAGATCTCTCATGCAGAAATTATGCAAGCTTTACATGTTGTCAATTGTAATTATAGTTTCAAGTCAACAGAAAATGACAATGCAAGATTTACATCTATGTTTCTTGATTCTGTTGTGGCAAAGCGTTACAAGCAAGGTGAATCAAAAATTAAATATCAAATACAATTTGGAATTGCCCCTTATGTTAAAAGTATGTTAAAATCTGATATTAAAAAAACACCATTTACTTTTAAGTTTGATGAAACAACAACTAAGCAAATAAAAAAACAGTATGATGGGTATCTCCAGTATTGGTCAAACAAAAAAGGAGAAATTGTAACTTCATATTGTGGTTCTCTGTTTATTGGTCATTGTGACCACAACCAACTAGTTGATCATTATTTTAAATTTGAAACTGACTTGGAGTTGGATTCTGCATATCTTTTACATGTTGGGATGGATGGGCCAAATGTTAACAAAGCCTTTGAAATGAAGTTATCACTGGATTTGAAGAAAAAGTCTGAAAATATTTTTATTGAGCTTGGTACATGTAACCTTCATAAAGTCCATACTGCTTTTAGAAAAGGCATTAAAAAGCTTTCCTTTGATTTAGATGAACTTTTTATTGATATTCACTTTTTTTTTAAGTTGTCTAGTGCCAGACGAGAAGATTATGCTAATTTAGTCGATGTAACTAATTTGGTTGCTGAGTTTGCCAATAAACATATAGAAACGCGATGGCTTTCTATGAAATATGTTGCTGTTAGGATTTTGGAACAATGGGTGAACCTTAAAGAATATTCTTTAACATTTCTTCCAAAACAAAAAAACTTTAACGCTTTGTTTAAAACAGATAGATACAAAAGAATTTGTGAAGCTCTGCGCAATGATATTCAGACTCAAGGATATTTAGGTTTTTGTGCTTTCTCGGCACAAGATTTTGAAGCATTTTTAGTACAATTTCAAACAGAATCTCCAATGATTCACATGCTTTATCCTGGGATGTGTAAACTATTAAACTCTTTACTTCAAAAATTTATTCTTCCAAAAAAGTTAAAAAATGATAATGGAGAGTTCAAGTCACAGCCTGAACTTTTAATGATTGATTTCTACAAAATCGAAAACCATAGAAAATTAAGTTCAATTGAATTAGGAACAAAAGTCAAATTGCTGTTGCATGGAGCTGCTCTACCTAATTCAGTAGATGAAAAATTTAGGACCGAGTGCAAAGAGTTTTATATTGCTTCTGCATTGTATTTACAAGAAAACTTAACTTTTCATGTTTCACTTTTAAAGCATGCTCAATTTTTACATCCAAAAAAGCGTATTGCTCCAGGTGCAACAAGTGCAATATCTAATTTAGCATTGAAAGTCGCTTCAGTTCTAGAAAAACAACTTGGCCCGGTTTTTCATCTAAATGATATTTCTTCAACCAAAGAATCACTGTGTGATAAAGTTAGAGATCAATGGTTGTCTTATCAGAATGAGGTAATCCCAGAACACTTTTATATAAATTCACAACTACCTACTACATCTGTCGCTCAACAGCAAACATCATATTGGTTTTATGCTTTTAGTACTTGTTATTTAAATAGTATAAGCAAACAATCCAAATATAAGCGAATAGATAATTATTGGAGTCAAGTGGGCACTATATGTGATGAAGCAGGCAATTTAAAATTCCCTCAGCTGCTTGAACTTGTTAAGTGTGTTTTAACTCTTAGTCATGACAACAGTTCACCCGAAAGAGGATTTTCTATAAATAAGAAATTTATAGAGGCTCACAGTACCAATTTGAAAGAAGACACCATTGTTGCATTGAGATTAGGTATGTTTTAAATAATAATATTTTTATCTTATTCTTTTTTAGTAATATTACAACATTTTATTATAAATAGTTTGATTTATTGCAATACTTTTTTTAGTTAAAGATGAACTTTATCAAGTAGGTGAAGTTATGAATTTTCAAATAACAAGTAACTTAATTAAATGTTGTAAAGAGTCTCATCAAAGATATAAAGTTTATTTGGCTCAGCGAACTAAATTATTAAAGGCTGAATCAGAAAAGGTAAAGCAAACAGAGTTGCTGACAAAATCTTTACAACAGCGAAAAACAGATCTAGAACTTATTGAAGCAGATATAAGGTATATTGTTTACCATTTTTTTAATAAAATTTGGATATTTTCTTTATTTTATTGTTTGAATTTTGTCATTGAATAAAAACATAACTAGTAGGACTTTTTTTGAACAAAATATTTAAATTTTATTACATAAAGGGTATGCAAAGCTGGCATCGAGGTTGCAGAAACTGCTATTGATGAAGGTAATGGAAAACTTCAGCAAGCGCTACTCAAAGTAAAGTTAGATAGAACTGTATGCCAAACTTCACAAGCTATGATTGACATGGGAATAAAGCGTAAAAGGGAATTACAAATAAATCTTGACAATTTAGAAAAAAAGAAAAAATTAGTGAAATAAAGTTCTAATGAAAAAACATTTTTTTCTTAACTTTTTATGTTATTTTTTATCAAACTTTATAAATTTTGGAACATATAATATATTATTTAATTATATTAATATACTATAATACTAAGTACATTTGTTTTGAGTCTAAAATATAAAAGAAACCTGTTTTAATGCAAGATAGTTATTAAAACTAAAAGTAAACTTTAACAGTTATTGTTGTTAACATGAGTTTGTGTTGAGTGTTATGTGTTGACTAAAATTTTGTTGTCTTTGTTATATATATATATATATATATATATATATATATATATATATATATATATATATATATATATATATATATATATATATATATTATTGTTAATTTTGTCTTTTTTTGTGATTTCCATATATACATACTTTATCGTTAATTTTTTCTTTTTTGATTTTCCGTAGAATTTGAACTAATTCCAAAGTAATGAAAAATATGTTTTCTATGATAATTTTAAAATAATAAAAATTTACAATATGTTTTTGCAGCATACTTATATTTTAGTATAAGGTTTTGTTGATAATACTTCAAGCATTTATATACAATTTAAAATTGATTCTATACTCATCAGTTTTAAGTTTCTTTTATATTTAATATAAAATTAAAAAATCCATATGCTATTATGAATTTATACATATACATATTCACTATATATATATATATATATATATATATATATATATATATATATATATATATATATATATATATATATATATATATATATATATATATATATATATATATATATAATAGAGCGCGTGCAAAAGCATGCAAATTTTTAAAAAGAAGCATCACTGTGAGCCATAAAGACCGTCAGGTTCAACTTTTCCCCACCTCTAAAATTTTTTTTTTTTAAAGTAAATGCAGTTAGTGTAAGTCTTTTACAAGTGCAAAACAAATCTAAAGTCGATCAGAAGAGTTAGTATTTTAAGTATTAAAAATTAGAAAAACCTAAAAATTTAGTCTTAAAAATAATGCAATCCGCCATTCTCGGCTTCTTTTTCTTTAATAGTTTTGAAATGATTCAAGTAAAAAATATACATACGGTAAAGATGGCTGATTTAAAACAGTCTGTTTGTGCAGTCTGTTTGGAAAAAAAAGGTAAATATTCAAAATCTTTAGTAAAAGTACAATCATCTGTAGCAAATAAAATCAAGGAGTTAAATTGGCCTGAGTACAATGTAGAGTTTAATGTCTGTCCGGATGTAGTTTGTTCAAGTTGTAGAAGAAACATCTTTTTGCTGGAAAAGGGATCAAACACTTATCTTTCAAACTGGATAAGTAAAGTTTCTCAGGTATATGACTTTAAACTTATTTAAGTTAAATGATTAATACATATAAAGATTTTTTATTAAATGTTATTTTGAATTAGGTTGACAGACCAAAAATTAGACGTAGTACTGAGCTTAGTGATATTATACAATCATCTCATGTTAATACAAAAGATGTTGAATCTCTGAAAAAAAATATGTGCAGCTGCTGCTTTACTCTCCTTGCAAGAGGTTAAAAATTTATAAGTTACTTGATAAGTAAATTAAAAGTTATCAAATATTCATTTATAAACTTCAATAAAAAGCCTTTAGGCGTATATTATTTTAAGAGTAAATTTTATTCTTCAGGATGTCATAACAACTGTTGTTCTAGTCAGGCTGTTTTGAATTTAATTAATTTGGCAGAAACTCTTGATCCCACATCATGTGAGCAAGTTGCTTCAGGCATAATAAAAAACAAAATGGAGCAAGAAGGCATTGAGAGAGGCCAGTCCTTTAAAATATCTACAGGTGTTTAGATTTTTATTTTCATTTTTAAATAATTAAAAGGGGTTTATATGTTCAGATAAAACTTAAATGCACATATAAAACACTCAGTAGATATGAGGCTTTTGTAACTAAGCAATTGTATAGGTTGCTAACAATTTTTTCAAAATGTTTGCATTGTAAATTTAGAGTAGGGGTAGGTTAAAGATACATATAATTAATTATACTTTATCTTTAAGGTGGAAATCCGTTAACTTTAACTGTTGGAACTAAAGAAAATAAATCTTCTAGAAAGTTTTTTAATCAGATATCATTTCAAACAGTGATGGAATTAACTTCTGTTTTGGAATTGACAAAAAATAAAACAAAAAAACTGATATCAAGTCTCCGTAAGAATCTGGGATCATCTACTGTTGTGGAGAATAATGTAATTAGTATGATGACATCATTACAAGAAGAAATTGAATCTAAATATAAAATAGAACAAGGGAACTTTATTTGGAATGATGAAATTGTAACAAGACATGTAGTATTTATCTATGACACTTCTGAATTTATTCTTAGTATTTTAATTGAAAGAGGAATGGATCCTCTCTCCAGTATGATATGTATATCAATAGATGGAGGTCAAGGATTTCTGAAAGTAATTGTAAATGTCTTTGATAAAACTAATAAAAATGAGATTTACATTGACAGTGGAGTTAAAAGGTGTTTTATTCTTGCTATTGTTGAAGATGTTTGTGAAGACAATGGAAATTTGCAGAAACTCTTTAGTAGATTAAATCTGGATAATGTTACATATCACCTTGCATTTGACTTAAAATGTGCTAACAGCATCTTTGGTTTGTCTTCTCATTCAAGTAAATATGCTTGCTTGTGGTGTGAAGGCGAATGTTCCCTAGAAAGTGGTACTCCAAGAACGTTAGGTTCTTTTGATTATTGGTACAACTTATTTGTTGAAAATGGGGCAAAGCGGTTAGAGATGAAAGATTTTAAAAATGTTATTAGTCCTCGACTCGTTTATTTAGACAAAAATGCTGAAGATGAAGTTAATCACTTAGTCCCTCCACCAGAGTTACATCTTCTTATGGGGATTGTGACATTACTTGGTAGACTACTTTTAGATCATTGGCCTCTTTTTAAAAACTGGCTCAAAGAACATTATATCTTACTTCGAGGTTATCATGGGATAGGCTTTGATGGGAACAATTCCAATAAACTTCTGGAAAAAGTAGATATTTTAGAGAGAGATGTCTTAGCATCTCAAACTAATTTATTGCCTATAGTTCATTGCCTCAGAAAGTTTGAAAAGGTTAAAGAGTGCACCTTTGGATACGAATTAGGCAGCAATGCTTTTTCAGTTATTGAAGAGTTTTAAGTATCATTTTGTGACCTACAGCAGTATGCAAAGATGCATTTAAATACAGAGCTGAAGGTTACCTGGAAAGTCCATATAGCTATCTGTCATATTCTACCATTTGTAAAGTTTAATTGTTGTTCTTTGGGATCATATGCTGAACAGACTGGAGAAGCTGTTCATAGTGCCTTCAAACCAAGTTGGTCTCAATACAAGCGAAGGATTGAACATAAAGATTATGCTAAAAGATTGAAATCTGCTGTTGCAACCTTTTGCTTAGATAAAATGTAAATATTGTAATATAAAAGTAGTTGAGTTATTTTTGTTGCATTTATTGTATTTTTTTTCTTTTAACTATTGGTATAATAGTGTACAAGGAGTTTAAATCACTTCAATTTAAGATTAGTAAGAAAAAGTAATGATTTTTTTAAGGAGGATAATAAAAGATTAATTAAAAAAGATTTTTTTTTTGAAAGGAGGTAATATCATCATAAAGGGGATAACTTTATCAATTGAAGGGGGGTAAAAAGGGTAAAAAAATAAGTTTTTATGTTACTTCTGATCGACTTTAGATTTGTCCAATACAAAAAAATAACATATCTAACCAGCACTTGTCTTAATATGAAAAAAAATTAGAGGTGGGGAAAAGTTGAACCTGACGGTCTTTATGGCTCACTGTGGCATGTAAAAGCATGCAACATAATTAATAAATAGCATGCAAAAGCATGCAATTTTAGTAAAAAGTAGCATGCAAAGGCATGCAAATTCATAAATGTTGGCTGGGAACCCTGCTATTAATAAGAGTTAAAATACAGTTAAAAAGTATATGTCCGAATATAGTAGTATGTTTAGGTGTGTATTTCTGTATATATATGTATATACATTATATATATATATATACATATATACATATATATATATATACATATATATATATACATATATATATACATATACATATATATATACATATATATATATATATACATATATATATATACATATATATATATATATATATATACATATATATATATATATATATATATATACATATATATATATACATATATATATATACATATATATATATATAAATACATATATATATATATATATATATATATATATATATATATATATATATATATATATATATATATATATATATATATATATATATATATATAGGCGCTAGTGCACTACGCACCCTGCTTTTTTTAATTCCATAATTCAAAAATTACTTCCATGTTAACAGTAAATAGCCTGGTTTTTATATTAAAAGAATTCTAAAATTTGCAACTAAGTGTTCATCATCGTCACTTTCAAGATCCTATTTTAAAATTAGGCGCTGCGACCGTGAAAACCATTTCGTTTCAAATGTTAACAGTGTATGAAGTAACAAAACATAATGGGTTTAAGAAAATGACGAATGTTAGCGTTTTGGTAAGGAATTTTTTTATCTTCAAGTCAAAGTTAGAGTGCTTTGGGTTGGTGAAAAAACGAAATGGATACCAATTTTCTTCATTTTAAACAACTATCTTTCACAATCTGCAATAAAAAAGGAAGGGAGGTTGCGAAAGTGCACTAGCGCCATATATAGATCTATAGTTTGTTGTCTTTGGGAAGAGCGGAAGGAAAAAAGTGATTCTTACGCCAACACATATGTCACTTTTAATTACTTCTGACTTTCGTCCAACATTTGCGTGTTGGATGATAGTAAAAACCAATAATTTAATTACAAATAAATCGTTTTTTAAAAAAACCACAAAAGCGCAAATTTAATTGACCAGAATTTTTAAAAACATTCTGAATGTTTTTAACAATATAAACAATGTTTTTATTTTTATTTTTTTTAATAAAATGTTTTTATTTTTAATTTTTTTAATAAAATGTTTTTATTTTTATTTTTTTTTACTGTAAATCATGCGCGGAGTAATGCTACATCGACTATCTTATAGCCTGATTCGCAAGGGAGTGCTGCTACATCGACTGACAAATAGCCTGACTCGCAAGGGAGTGCTGCTACATCAGCTGATAAATAGCCTAACCCGCAAGGGAGTGCTTCTACATCTACTATCTTTTAGCCTGACCCGCAAGGGAGTGTTGCTACATTGACTGAGGGTTTGGTTTGGGCAGGCAGTCTATCAATTGATAAAAAAAAAAAAATTCTGGTCTTGCATTTTAATTTTTACTTTTTGTCAACAAAATATGGAAAAAACTTTCGGACAACATCTACGGGTTGCATATATATATATATATATATATATATATATATATATATATATATATATATATATATATATATATATATATATATATATATATATATATATATATATATTTATATGTTATAATATAATAATTTATATGTATGCATTTTGTGTTAGAGAGTGAATGAATCTATAATTGTAGGTATAGCTTATATGGTATTATTTTTAGCACTTCCCTAAACAACTACTTCTATGCCCTTATTGTTATTGACAATAATCTATTGATACATTGGTTTTCGATTCATTTATGATTATTTTTTTTTTTGTATTTACTTATTCGTGCATTTTTTCATTTCAGATTTAACATGATGGATTTATGTGATATAAAAGAACATTGTAAATTTGTATGAATTTTTTGAAAAACATCTTCTAATAATTAGTCCAATCAACGTCTAAACTTCAATGTTGCATATGTCATTTTCAAGTAGTTTCTAGGCTTTTCTAAATGTATTTCTTATTCTCATGGTTTTACAAGCAAGGTCTGCAAACAAATTTGAGCTGAAAATTTTTTCCTAGCCTTTTTGATGTTCTTTGTTTAATTTAATTTGTTTAAATATAGTAATTTTAATAAATAAATGTTTGTTTGTTCTTTTTTTTTTTACTTATTTGTTTTCAGATTCTTAAAAACTAGGCAACTCAGCTAAGCAAGTTTTGTTTTATTTCTTAGTGCAATTGGAAAGTGCTGAAAGCTATTTTTTAGTGCAATTGGAAAGAACAGAAGTGTTTTTAGTCACTTCACACAGTAATTTTGTCAGATCAGGTTATCCTGCTACTGGTAACATGTAACCCAGTACAATCTGCTTCATGTCCTGCTGCCTTGTAGGATACGCCTTTTTAGGCAAAGGCTAGGAGATGCCAACTCCGATATAAAACACCCCCTGCCTTGGGGCTCTTGGTTGAGTAAAGGCTAGAGATGGTGTCTCGATAAAAATACTCATCTTGGGCAGATGTTAAATGCACCCAGCTACTGTCTTGTAGAAGGCCTCCTAGGCAAAGACTCAAGGGGTAAACAGATTCTATCTGTTGACCAGCCTTGCACCCCTTCTTCATCTATTAGGCTGGCGCAGATGTATTTTTAATACATTGTTTCCAGTTTAGGATGTTGAATGCTGGATCTTCTTGACTCAATGCATGGGTTTGCTTGTGTCACTGTTTTTATGACTAGGCAACTCATTCTATTATCTCCTTATGAGGGTACAGCTCTAAAACTCAGTTTTATGGTTCTGAGGCCGGCTGGTAGTCAGGTTTCCCGAACTCTGTGGTAGCTCTCAGAGAGGCTGATTCCATCAACAGCTGAAAAATATCAAAGTATTAACAGTGCCATGTTGCGCATGGATGGTGTCCCTGTTTGTACTTTTGGTGTGCATTGCGGAGGCCACATTTGGAGCCCTTTGTTACGGCTTAGGGTTTATTAGTAGTAATGAGGCAATTGCTTGGGCTATTAAACGGTGTTCTGAGTACTATCTATGCTTTGAATCAAGTTCTTCAAACTAATTTAAAAATGAATAAAGTACCAAAAACTATAAAACACAAAAAACCATCATCATCACCAAGTTCTCTAAACCTATCATTCACTAATATTCGTGGTCTTCGAAGTAACTTTTCTTCTGTTGAGTCTTATCTCTTGCAAAATTCACCAGACCTACTTGCTCTTTGTGAGACTAATTTGAGTTCAGCTGTCTCATCTTGTGATCTTAGTGTTGATGGTTATCTTCCTCTGATTCGTAAAGACTCCAATAGTCACATGCTTGGCCTGGGCATTTACATTCGTAAGAATTCACCTGTTTGTCGTGAAACTAGGTTTGAATCCACAGACTATTCTTTCATGTGCTTTCGTTTAGCACCACTTCACTCTATTGCCTTTCTCTTTGTTCTATATTGCTCTCCTTCATCTCAAGACTGTACTCTTTTTGATGTTATTTCTGATCATATTGACCAAGCCCTCTCTCTTTATCCATCAGCTAATATAGTTGTTGTCGGTGACTTTAATGCTCACCACTCTGAATGGCTTGGCTCTAGTGTCAGTGACTCTGCAGGCATTTAAGCCCACAACTTTTGCCTTTCTCAATCCCTAACTCAAATAGTCAACTTTCCAACTCGCTTTCCTGACAACCCTAATCATTTACCTTCTCTACTTGACTTAAGTCTTGTTTCTGATCCTAGCCAGTGCTCAGTTTCTCCACATTCACCCTTAGGTGCTTCTGATCACAGTTTGATCTCTCTAAAACTAATATCTCATTCTTCTTCATCACCTGAATACCCCTATTATCAAACCTCTTACAACTACAGTAAAGCTGACTGGGATTCTTTCCGTGATTTTCTTCGTGATGGCCCTTGGGTAGAAATCTTTCAACTTCCTGTCGACAAATGTGCTTCTTACATAACTTCGTGGATTCAGGCTTGCATGGAATCTTTTATTCCCTCTCGGCGATTCCAGGTCAAGCCTCACTCTCCTCCATGGTTTTCCTCACACTGTGCTGCTGCGGTTGCCAATCGAAACCGTTACTTCCATATTTATCAGCAAAACAATTCTCCAGAAAACAGACGTCTGTTTATTACTGCTAGAAACAACTGTAAAAAGGTTTTGTCTAACACCAAAACCCGCTATTCTCAGGTCATGAAATCTCGTATCTCATCTCAAAAATTAGGCTCCTGTGACTTCTGGAGAATCTTTAATAATATCAATTATAAGGGCAAATCTATAATTCCACCTCTCTTGTATGGTTCAGACTTTGTCACCTCACCAAAAGACAAAGCCGAACTGTTTGCTAAAAACTTTTCATCATTATCATCTCTTGATTCCACTAATTGCGTTCTACCTGATATTGCCAACAAACAGGTTGATCCATTGCTTGACATTCATATCACTCCATCATCTGTATCTAAAGTGATCTCCTGCCTAGACTCTTCTACAGCTTGTGGCCCAAACAACATACCTGTTATTGTCTTGCAGAAGTGTTCTCCGGAGCTGTCGTCTATACTCTCAAAACTATTCAACAAGTGCTTATCAGAGTCTTGTTTTCCAGCCTGCTGGAAAGCCGCATCTATTATCCCTATCTTCAAAAATTCTGGGGAGCGATCTGATTCGTCTAACTACCGTCCCATAAGTCTTCTTCCTATCATAAGCAAGGTTTTTGAATCTTTAATTAACAAACACTTAATTTCTCATCTTGAATCTGATAACTTATTTTCTGACCATCAATATGGATTTCGATCTTCTCGTTCTACAGCTGATTTGCTAACAGTAATAACTGACAGGTTTTATCGTGCATTAGATGAAGGTGGAGAGGTTAAGGCCATCGCTCTTGACATTTCAAAAGCGTTTGATAAAGTTTGGCATGCTGGTCTTCTCCATAAGCTTTATTCTTATGGTGTATCCGGAAACATCTTTAAGATCATTGAATCCTTTCTTTCCAATCGTAGCATAAAAGTTGTCCTTGATGGACAACACTCTTCTTCTTATTCTGTAACTTCAGTGGTTCCTCAAGGTTCTATCCTTGGCCCTATACCCTATTTAATTTACATTAACGATCTTCCAGATATTCTCACATCTAAGGTGGCATTGTTTGCTGATGATACTACCATTTATTCTTGTCGTGATAAGAAACCAACACCCTCTGATTGCCTGGAGGGGGCATTTGAGCTTGAAAAGGATCTCACTTCTGCTACAGCATGAGGCTCACAGTGGCTGGTGAACTTTAATTCAGATAAAACTCAATTTTTTTCAGCCAATCGTTATGGCAATAATTTAGCCAAAATATGGCAATAATTCTTCCTATATTTATGAACGGTGATGTACTCAATGAGTCATCTACTCTTCATCTTCTAGGATTAACTCTTACTTCCAATCTTTCTTGGAAACCATATATCAAATCGGTTGCAAAATTAGCATCTGCTAAGGTTGCATCTCTTTATCGAGCTTGCCACTTTCTTTCTCTGGATTCTATTCTCTATCTCTATAAATCTCAAATCCGGCCTTGTATGGAATACTGTTGCCATATCTGGGGCGGATCTTCTAATGATGTCCTTTCTCTTTTAGACAAGGTGCAAAAACGCATTGTAAACATAGTTGGACCTGCTCTTGCAGCCAACCTTCAACCATTATCACATCGTCGTAATGTTGCTACAATTTCTCTTTTCTACAAATACTATAATGGGCACTGCTCTAAAGAGCTAGCGTCTCTTGTGCCATCTACTAAAATTCATTCTCGTGTTACTCGTCATTCAATCAAGTGTCATCCTTTTTCTGTGACTGTTCCTAAGTGCTCCAAAAACGCTTATTCGTCTAGTTTTTTTCCTCGAACATCAGTTCTTTGGAATTCGCTTCCTTCATCTTGCTTTCCTGATTCATATAATTTGCAATCTTTTAAATCGTCCGTCAATCGTTATCTTGCTCTACAACCTTCATCTTTTCTCTTACAGTAACTTCCAACTTTAATTAGTGGCTGCTTGCAGCCTTGTTGGAAGCGAAGATGTTTTAAAAAAAAAAAAAAATTGGTACTGATTTGAATAAATTTATATTATATTAATTTTATATTGGATTTATTTTATATTTGATATATATTTTATGTATTTAACATAAAAAACTGACTTTGTTGACACGAAAGTGATCAACAGATTACAGTCAATAATTTGTTGATCACTTACTTAAATAATTTTGTGCATTGTTGTCTAGATTTTTTTTTAAATTAAAATTAGTTAATTTAAATAAATATTGTTTAATATTTTTGCGAAAGGACTTATATATCTAAACATAATAAGATATGGATTTCAATAAATCTTTAGTTTAAATATAGTCTTTGATTAGAAAAGATCACAATTTTTAAGATCCTTTTTTTATTTTTTTATTATTCAGTTGTAACAATAGTAATATTACTGGTAATATGTTTAATGATAATAATGAAATTGAAATGGATAATAGTAGGCTATTAGGAAAATAAATGGATAATAGAAGTTAATAATGTAAATGCTAATAGGCAACTTGAAAATAGTTGTTGTCAAGTGAAAGAGATAGATCTAGGCAAGATGAAATTAACCATTCTTAAAATCTAAGAAATGCTGCTCAGCGAGCAGAAAACTTGCCAGAATTCAGTGTCAAGCAGTGTTAATGTCTGTTTCAACCACTTTTAATTTGATTTTACTTTAGACAATTTAGAGCAAAGTATTAGTTTTACTATTTATAGTAACTATTTATAGTAACTAGACAGTTTTAAATTTAAATGGTTATAAATTTTTTATAATTTCAATATATTTATGTTTTTTCTTTTTTTTTAGTTGCCTTTGTCATCACTTGGTTAGTTTGCTTACTGTTGAAACATGGTTTTAATTTTGTAAATTTAATATGGTGTGAAATTTGCTCTATTAATCATTAGTCAACAGTTGGAGAGATGCTGGAGCTTAATTAAGAAGTGCTGGAAATTAAATCAAGGTATAAATAGTTTTATTTACTGGTAACATAATAAAACCAGTTACTACTATTTATTGCGTGTTTTTTTACTTTTTTTAACATGCTGCTTTGGAAACACTTTCTCTCCCTCTGTCTCTCTTTTAGATGAGAAGGAGAATTTATAAAACTTATGTAATTACTGAGCTCTTACATTATTTCTTAATACCACAATTGATAATGACCATTTATAAGAAATATTTTACGAGTTGCTTGCTATTTTATGGTGTAGCTGTTTGAATTGTTTAACTATAATTGTCCCTCGATTGTTTAAATATTGTAATAAGTAAAATCTTTTTAGTCCAAGTATTTTATTTGATAAAATATCTTATTAAGTTGTAGTGTTATATGCCAGTGTTATACATTGTATTGTCTAGCCTTTTTATAATCTTTTCTTTTTTAATTATTCTGGAGACACAGTAATGTGTGCTTACAAATATTTTATGCTATGCGCTATTGTGAATACTTGGTGTTGATAGACCTAAGCTGTTATAGCTATTTTTTTAATCTTTATTTTTTCTGTTATATTATTATTCTAATTCCAATAACAAAATGCTAATAATACTTTTTTAATTCAAAATTGTAATTTATTATTTCTTTTTTTTTTTTTAGGTATTTGCAGGCTTTTTTTGACTTTTCTATTTCTGGTACCTGTGTTTTGACAGATTTTAAAAAGAACTTAACTGATGTTTATGTGGTCTTTATGTCGTTAACTATAAGCAATGACATTGCTGATAGGGAGTCAAAGTTAAAATATTATCTATAGATAAATTTGTATTTAATTTTTTAGATAAAAAATCAAGTTATTAATGTGTTTTTGTTATTAATGATTTAATTACTCATAACCCGTATTAGGGGTTGCTTACTGCTAGTTTTTTATTAGTGTTACTGTTGTAAATTGCTACTGCCATTATTATAATTGTCGTTGTTATTGTTATTTCTACTGATATTATTAAAATGATTATTACTGTATTATTACACAGGTTTTAGGTTTCTGGTGCCGAGCAAACAATTTGGTTTTTGTATTGCATTTCTCATTTTTGATTTCAAATATGCAACTCATTTTTCACCATCGCGTCAAGTTGTAAAGATAGCTGTAAACGTTTATAAACGAATTTAAAAAACCGCGAAAAAGTTCATATAGTTAGGCCGGTAATGGTACCAACTGTTAGCCAACTATTTTATTGCTGTTGGGTCATTAATGGTACCAACAGTTTATAAAACAGTCGGCTAAGTGTTGGCAAAAGCGTTACGCTTTTTTCACGGTACCAACTAAATAGCCGACTGTTGGCCCAACTGTAGCTAATAGTTAATTATTAGGATCGGGCCAACTACTTACCAACTGTTTACTGGGTATTCGCAGCATCTGCTAAGTAGTTTACCCGAGCTAATTTTTCTGTTGATAATATTTTTTTTTGGTTTTGTATCTGAATATTCGCAACTTTCAGTTTTTTAAACTGCTTCAACTTATATACCAAAGTTGATTTTTTAATGATGCAATGTCTTTCAGCTTCACTTAAACTCAGTTCTTGTTCAAGAACAAAATTCATTGCATTAAGCATTTCCGTTTCGGAAATCTTCTTGCAAAAAATACTAACCTTGTTCCTTGTTATTTTAAAATTGAAATGTATTAGTTTGCAAACAACCGAGGAAACATTTTCGCGGGTCAAAGGTACAACGTACTAGTCTGGTAAATGATACACGAGATGGGTTTCTTTAACAGTTATTGCCTCATTCTCCATTAACGGTAAGAAGTAATCATTTAAACATTTCCATTACAAAAAAAGATTTTGAGTAATGTTAAACTTTAATCAAACAGTAAATTTATGACAGTTTTAATATCAAAATAAGATTAACAAAAGTATTTACCTTTTTACGCGTCAAAAGTTAATGCTAATTTATTGAATTTAAACCGGTGAGATTAAGCTCTTTATTTACGGTGGCAAAAAGTTGGCTAATATCACTCTTAGAGTTGAATAAATTAATCTCATCAGCAAACATGATGCTTATCAGATTAGTCGCTTTATTTAGATAGTTTATATAGATTAAAAAAAGGAGGGTTCACAGGTTTAATTTAAACAATTGTTGTGATAGTTGTCATTATCAACAACAAATTATTTTCGATTTGTATGGTCAACCGTATTGAAGGCCTTCGATAGGTCGATAAAGATACCTAAGGTAGATTTTGATTGTTCAAAGGATTTTGAAATTTCATTTACAAATTGGATAATTGCATGCTCTTTTGAGTTATTCCTTCTGAAACAAAGTTGATTAAGATAGAGTAGGTTGTTTTTGTTAAGGCGTTTGTTTGTTCAGTTGCTCATTATTCTTTTTAGGATTTTGAGAATACAGAGAGCAAAGAAATGGGGCGATAATTATTTATAAAGAGGATTGGTCACCCTCTTTATAAATAGGTGTAACTTTGGCAATTTTTAATTGTTCTGGAAAAATTCCATGAATAATTGAGGCACTGAAACCTTTGAAAAAAACATCTTGTAGTTGCTCAAAGCAATTTAAAATCACGTTTCCATTTATTTCGTCTGGTCCACATGATTTATTTTTTTAAATAGATTTAAACGCCTTTTCAAATTCTTCAGTTTATAAATCAGAGGATAGCTCATCAGAGCATATGCACATTTCCAAGGGTAATAAGAAGTCACCAAATAAAGTTCTGGTGATAGGAATCTTATTTGATAGTTTAGGACCTATTTCAGTCAAAAAATTTATTATATTCATGGGATATAGCGTTTGCTTCAAATATACTTGTGTCGTCAATTTTAATCATATTTGGCAGAAAACCAAAGCATGATTTTTGTTTTCCAGTAATTTCCTTCATTATTTTCCAAATGCATTTAGTGTTATTTTGGATTTGTTCAGTAATTCCAAGTAACAATTTTTTTTCAAGTTTTTACAAATTTTCCTAAATAAATATTTATAGTTTTTGTAAATTTTCTTGTTTGCAGCTGATTTTGTTTTCAGTATATTTATATATAACTACTACTTGATATCTATATAAACCCCTCGGTAATCCACGGAGAATTCAAACTCTTAGATTTTGCTATTATTTCAACAATGGGAAAGTTGCCATCGCATACAGAATAGAAAGTTTTAAATAAAGTTTCATATATGTTATTTGAGCTATTATTTGTGTTAATGTTATTCCAATGGAGTAAAGATAGTTGGTGTTTGAATAAATTGTAGTTAATTTGAATAAATTATAAAATAAATTATAAGTTATTCTGATTAATAATACGTTTCTTCAATACTTTTTTTATTGTCATTGGTTTTTTCTATATTTGTATTAATTATTACAAAAATGGCAAAATGGTCCCCTAAATCAGTTTTTAAAATACCTTTTTTCACAACATTATTAAAAATATCAATTGAAATAATATTATTAATTAAAGTCGCTGAGCTTAGAGCTACTCTGGCAGGTCGGTTAATGAGAGGGATTGATCCTGTTTCAAAAATTGTGCCATAAAAAATTTTACTTTATAGTCATTGTTATAAAGAAAACAATTCACATTAAAGTCCCCAAATTTTTTTTTGCTTTTTTAACAACGTTGACTTTTAAAACTTTAACAAAATTTAAAAATATTTAAAACACCTTTCGATGACATTTGATTTCAACAAAACAATGAATAAGACTTTTACTCTCAATTTTATTTAGCTTTTCACTTTCAATGTGCAGAATTAATAGTGCAGACAATCTCTCCTATCCGATTGTTAAACATGGAGCGCTCATGATACAAATATAAATAGAGTGTGGATACAAATATAAATAGAGTAAGAATATGCGCGAGTTGCGTGAATTTAAAACGACTAATTCATTTTTTTAAAATGGCTAATTTTCTTCTTTCCAATTCGTCCATGAGCCAACACATAATCCTGTTATTATTTACTATTACATTAAACTATTTTAGATCCATTCAAGGTGGTATTTTTAGTACTAGTAATTCCATCAAGTACCCGATCCCGACGGCGTCTGATATCCATAGTAAACTCTTCTGCATCAACCTATACTTTTGCTTCTTGTTCATAGTGATAAAAATTTGACCCCATATCTTGCAAAAAAGTAAAAACGGAACCGTAAAACAACTCCAAGGTCAATATCATCATCTTGAAGCATTTTGTTGACCTTATTAAATCTCTCCATAATAGATCTTCAGATTATAATTATCAAGGCAGTCTCCAGAATTTCGATTTTCTTGATAAGCTCTCTAGCTTCGGATCGTGCTTTAGCGGACTGTTATCACCCTCTTCTAATACTTCTAATGCTTCTTAGAAAAAGGAAGAAACTTTGTAAAACTTTTGCTTTCAAATAAAACTGCTTTTTATTTTTAAATCTTAAAATTACCTTAAAATATTGGAATTCACCTCGTAAAGCAGCTGACCTTCTAGTTTGCGAAAGATTTTTTTGTACTTTAGGCTTTATTGATTTATGGTTGTTGTTGGAGCGTATTTCAAAATCAAAACAGACTAACGATAAGCAGAAGCTTAAAATAAATTTTAGGCTCTACAGCATGCATATATATATATATATATATATATATATATATATATATATATATATATATATATATATATATATATATATATATATATATATAAACGTATGTAATAATGTTGGTGAACAGCGTATAAGTATAGAAGATATGATTTATCTTGAAGATTTTTTGCGCACTCGTCCGTAGAGAAATAACATGTTGATAAATAACAAGAAGATTTAAAGTTGTTGTTAAAACTTTTTTTTAATACGTTTTTATCATAGCGCGGTGCATAGAAGCATAGGATCATGCTCTGAAACCTTGCAACACATCCCCAGAGTTTTTTTTTTTGATTATTATCAAAAGACTCTTCCTTATTTCAAAAATGTAAAAAACAACTTTTATCACCGCGGGCCTAACAAGAAATTACGTATTTTAGGCGAGTGTTTAGTAATTTCGTTGTTCAAGATAACTAAGAGCTATGTGGCTTTTTCAAAATTTTATTATGTTAATACTGGTATCAAATGAGGATGACTTGCAAAAAGTTTAGGTAATTGGAACTAACCCAATCCCGTCCCGACCCCTAATTGCGTCCTTCCTATCATAAATTAGACCAAAATATATCCACAGATTTCAAGTTTTATCAAAAAATCTCTTCTTGTTTAAGATTTATGACCATAAGAGGTTTAAAATTCCACAAATTTACCCCTTGAAATAACTTTGAATGGTCGTAACTCTTAAACTAGGAATTTTTTTGATGAAACTTGAAATCTGTCGATAAAATTTTATTTAGTTTAATAAATCACAAAAAAAGATTTGAAAAATTTGTTTTAGGAATCATGCCCTAAGAGTATGAGGGTGGGGGTGGTTTGGGTTTGGAGATCTTCTCTAACACCAAAAAATTGCATAAAAAAAAACATTCCGCGAGCATTTATTTCCAGTTTCATAAGTGAAATTGCAAACTGAACTATTAACCTTATTAGTTACTTACTAATATTTTAGTTATTACTATTATTAGAATTTAGCTATTACAATTGCATATTACTATATTACTATTTCAAATATTAACAATTAGCAACGGCTAGCCGTCGCTAATTGTAAATAATTAAAATAATAACTCCTTACACGCATTGAATTTTGAACTGAAAACATGTTTTTGGTCATTAAATTGAAATTTAATTAATGGGAATAATATATCATGCCAATATTATAAATGTACATCAGAAGTTTTTATTTGAAGCATTCATTTAAAATGCCTAACCTTGCGAAAGAACACGTTGATTTTGTTAAAATGTTTTACATTTGCTGCTTCAGGAAACGCAAAGATTTAAGACCTATAAATAATGACGAAAAAACATAAATAAATCTAAATAAAAAGAAAAAAGACTTAAACCTTATCAAAACAATATTCTGCAAAAGAATATTCAGCTAATAACATAGACCTTCCAACCACGCTTTGCTGAAAATGTAGAAAAAACCTTGCTAGGGCTGACCCTTACTTCACTATGCGACCGTGTTATGAAGGTAAAATATACATGTTTATATATAACGTACGTTATTTAAAATTTAGTTACGTTATTATTGGAACAATTGTTATTAGACATACTCTATCAAAGCTATTCAAACTAACGAAGATATTATTACCGATAAATTTGAAGTTGTAAAGAAAAAAACGAAAGAGTTAAGCATTAAAATGAAAGACAATAGCGAAATACTTAAAATAAAAAGTAAACTTTGAGAAATTGAAGATCGCTCACGAAGGAACAAGCTAAGAATAGAAGGCATAAAGGAAAATGAAATTGAAAATTGGAGTGTCAGTGAATCCAAGGTGCAGAAGCTCTTTGAAGATATACTTGGTTTAAAAAATATAAAAATTGAGAGGCTCACAGGACTGGACTTAGAAGCACAAATAAAATTTGACCAATAGTTGTCAAACTACTAAACTATAAAGATTTTAAAACAGGCTAAAAATTTTAAAGGGAAAAATATTTATATAAATGAAGACTACTGCGCTGAAACCACAGTTATAAAAAAACATCCTGGATCTAAATATAAGGAGTATACAAAAAAAATTTGATAAACATAAGGAATTTTTATTTCGCATCAAAATAAATTTTCAAATTTTATGCCATACAGAAATATGGTGCCGTAAAAAAGAAATTGAAAATAACTTTAACTTTCAAATTAATAATTATTAATTTGAAAGTGAATTAGATAATTATTAATTTGAAGTGAAATGAATAACTTTATAATTATAATTATAAAGTTATTCATCAAATAAAAGGATCTGAAAAAGCAGGAGGAGGAGTGTGCATTTTCATACACAATTCTTTAGATTTTTAACTTTTTTTAACATGCTCAATAACAAAAGATTATGAGTTGTTAACCATTGAGGTATTAAACAACACCAGCAAAAACATCATTTTGCGCGTCATATATAGACCGCCCTCAGGTAATATAAAAGCATTTAACAAACGCTTTAAGAGTCATTTTTTGTAAGAATCAGGCAGTCAATGGAAGTGACCTCCTCCAAATTGCTTGAATTTTTTATATATTGATCAGAATATAGAAAAAACCTGTTGGGGAAAAAAAAAATTTTCAAAAATGTTTCGTTCACTCGGAATCTGGGCTTAAATTTTTGAGATTTTTTTAAAAATTTTTAGAAATTTAGTTTTTGCCACCTTTGAACCCATTTTTTTGGCAAGGCAAAAAGTTGCACATAGCTTTTGTAGTTAATATCAGACGTAACCCAAAAGCTCTCTCCAAAAAATATAAAAAAGTTGCGTGACACTGTGCGGTTGGCTAATTATCATAGTTCAAAAGTACTAAATCAATCACTTTTGTCAATTTTTAATCGGAGTTAATTCTAGCGGCGAAGTGTTGCACACAATTTTTCTTTTAGGATTTGAAATTATCAAAGGTATTGAATCTAAAAATGCAAAGAAAGTTATGTGATACCTAAGGCCTATTAATATATTAAGGCTTGAAATTGGAAAAAAATGTTTTAGTATACTTACAAAATGAACCATTACGGCAGAGGCGCTTAGTTTTGTAAAAATGTAAACATATCCAACTGTCAATACAAAAAGGTCCTAACATAATAATAAAAAAAATTCGTGTGATCTTTAGATATTAAGTTAAAAATAAAGGTACAAATTGTTAAAAATGATTAAGTACGAAGAGGTGTTTTTTTGGACACACAGATGAGGTTTTCGCTCACAATAAAATTTCTATCATCCAAAATTAGCATTTAGCATTACACAAAACATTGCACGTAATGTTAAGAAAAAATTTAGGCGTTTCTGACTATGATATAGAAATCATAACAATTGAAATAAATGATAATAAAAAACAATACATGATCAGAAGTGAATTATTTAAATTTACGTCATAACCAAATAACTTGTGGTGATCGAATGGAAGAAGAATCGCTGATATCACGATTGTGGAGAAACAAGTTAGTGGGCGGTTGTTTACTTTACCATAAAAATGTCTTAACTTTATTTTAACGATCCTTAAAATTTGCATAAATAGAGTAGATATTTTATCATTGCTATTGAGAAATAGGTACTGCATAAATAGAACTTGTTTTTAGTTGAGTATGAAACAAAACAAATATTTTTATGAAAACTGTTGTTGCTTTTCAAAAGGAAATTGTGGATCATTCAAAAAACATAAAATTATTAACAAAATGTTCTACATTTATCAGCTGGGAGATGTTGATGTTAAGAAACACCTCATCAACTTAAAGGTAACTATGTATTTTAAATTTACGCAGACTGTAATATAATTTTTATAATTACATACTTTATAACTTCTCTGCAATAAGATTTTGAGACAAAGTTCCTTAAACAAAAAAAAATAGCTCTTTTAATTAATTCCTCACTCTTTTAATAAATAATCACTAAATTAATCACACTCTTGCAATATTGTATTTTAATAATAACAACAATGTATTTCAAACTTGTAAACATTTTTCGTGAAGAGTCAGATTATAAACAATGCTTTAAATGACACACTTAATAATTGTTTAAAAAATTGTTTTTAGGTCATGCGATTAAACGATAATAATATTTGGGAAGAAAATGGACTTATTGCAAATAGACTTAAAAGAAATCTTGAAAAGGATGAACAAATATGTGCTTTTCACCGGTACACGTTTGGTATTGCATGGAGTCCTCCAAAAACATGCTTTCATCCTCACCATCTAAATATAAAAGGAAAAAAATCTCCCGCTTTAAGGGCGTCACCAATACATGTCGTCATATCAATGTCAAAGCGATACAATAAAGTATTTTCAGTTGGTGCAATGCTGTGTTTTACCCATTTAAAGCAAGAAACTGCTTTATCTAGAGTCAACGAAAACACCAATTTATGTACAGAAACACAAACACAACAAGAACAAACATATATGACACCTGCTACTCCAGATGAAGAATTTGATCCCGGTGAAATTAATGTTTCACAGGAGATTTTGGACGAATCTCTAAGAAGCCGTGAGAGTGTAACTGAGGTTCTTAATGCAAGTCCAATAAAATTTAGATTAAAAAGGAAGTTCGAATATCTGGAAGATACTACTAAAGATAAGTTAAAACGCAAGTATGTTCGCCAAGAAAACTTATTAAAGAAAAAATTTGCGGAAGCTGTTGCTCCTGGACAAGAGGAAATACTTATAGATTTTCTTAACAGTAAAAACGTTGATGAAATAAATAGCCCTCTCCCAATTGAAATTATTCGTGCTCAGAAAGTATATAAGCAAAGTGATTCCATGGGAAAGTTAGTTATCCTCTCATTATTAGACCATACCAAGTATACCAAAAAGTTTATAATGAACACATTTGAGTGTACCAAACATCGTATAGAAACAGCAAGAAAATGGCATGCATCTCATAAAGGGTTGGCATTTCCAGAGAAGAAAGTATTCGTCCGATCTAGTCTTGATCAAACAAAGTGTGAACATTTCTTAGACTTTATATTTACAAGCGGTATTTTGCATGATGTTGCTTATGGAATAACCAAATTAAAATACGACAGCGGTGAAGAACAAAAGATAGTGCATGCAATACTGACGACAAAATATAGCCACGCTATCATGTTCTATCGAAAAAGTTGTAGTGAAAACAATTATATACCATTATCTGATTCAAGTTTGTGGAAAGTATTGCATGCAATAAAACCTTCAAGTCGAAAAAGCTTAGCAGGATTAGATGATGTTACTGCTTCAGGCATGAATGGTTTTCAAACATTACAAAAATTGGCACAAAGATTTAGTTCTAAATCTCTCGAAGCTGCCCTTGAAAAAGGAAAAAGGTATTTGAAAACAAGTTATCAAACCAATTGTAGTGTCAATGACTCAAACATTTCTTCTCATAGCTCAAAACATGCCTTATCAGATCCATCTGAAAAAAATCTTCAATCCAACACAGAGATATCAGAAGTGGTATGTGCCGATTGCTATGATTTGTGCAAAGCTATCGAGATGATCAAAGAACTAACAATTCAAAATTCTGACGATGCTGATTCTATTTATGATTTGGAAATTGCTGAAAAGGATGTATTCAACTACATAAAACACCTGATGAGAGATTCTCAACAGAAAAAGGCAAAAATCGAAGCTTTTAAGCAATTAAACGATGAAACTGCTTTCTGGCTTAAAGATTTTTGTCAAAAAATTCTTCCGGTTCGATACAGAGAGGGCCAAAGAGAGCATTTTGGCAAGAAAGGAATGAGTTTACATGTGGATATATTCTTCATAAAAATAGCAGGAAAGTTATTCAAACGTGTTTACTTTACTTCAATGTATAGGTGTGATCAGGGAATAGGTGATGTTGTTTCGTTAGCCACTGCAGTTTTAGACCAATTCAGAATTGATCAACCGCAATTCAAGAAAATGTTTACCAAATCTGATAATGCCGGCTGCTATCAGGGAAATCTTTCAGCTGAAGCAATCTACAATGTATGCAAAGAGAGAGATATAAAGTTGCTGAGATATGATCATAATGAACCCTGTTGTGGAAAAGATCAATGTGACAGGGAGAGTGCAGTTGTAAAGACAATTTTAAGGAGTTACGTTGACTCTGGTAATAATCTTTTGACTGCTGAAGATATACACAAGGCTATGCATTATAGTTTTGGCGCTAAAGATGCAAAAGTAGCAGTTGCTCAAATTAGCAATGATAAAACTGCAGTTCCTGGACCAAAGATTAAGAACATTAGCAACTATCATTCATTTGAGTTTGGTGAGAAAAGTATGAAGATGTGGCGTTATTTCAATATCGGTGAGGGAATTGAACAAGAGTATGGAAATCTTAAAATTCAACCCTCGATTAAGTTGTTGTTGCCATATAGCAAAACAGAAAATTCAATTAAGCGTAACAAGTCACTTAAGGAAAAACAGAAAAGAAGTGACAGGCAATTATATTCATTAAGATTTTGCACTGAAATGAATTGTACTTTATCATTTGAAAGCGATGCTGAGTTAGAAGAACACATGCTATCCGGTCTTCATACAGTTCCGAAATCATTAACATCATTGGATAAAGTTCGCAACTCGTTTGTTCATAAGATGAAAATTACTTCACAACTAAATATGCCAATTTCTTCATCCTCTAACAGTGCTTCCGTAAAAGACAAACCACATTGCATGAACATTTTTCTATTGCAAGGTTGGGCATTACCAGTTCGAAGTTCTTTTAGATTTTCAAATCAGCAGAAAGAACTGTTGTATAAATACTTTATTCGTGGAGAAGAATCAGGTAATAAAATGAGCCCTGAGCAGGTTCACATCCGCCTGATCAATATGTAACTAGCCAACAGATAAGATCTTTATTTTCAAGGTAGGCATTGTTGCTATCAAAACTTTTGCAAATTAGATTAAGTTTCTGACTGTTAAATAGTTCTTTTACAAATATGAAATTAAAATTTAGGTGAAAGTTATAATTTTGTGTGTTTGTTTACATATGTTTAAAAATATGTACAATTGATATTGTTATAGATTTAGTAACCTGAAAAGAAAAGGTAAGCTGGTAGAACCGACAACAGAAAATAATGAAAATAGTCAGGTTAACGATAACAAAGAAGTTTATGGCGAAAATGATGACTTTAATCTGGCAGGAGATAATGAAAATGATAATAAATATGAGGAAGACATCGCCAATCTTGCAAAAGAAATTTGTCTTGTATGGAAAGTGAATGATTGGGTTGCTGTTGCATATGAAAAACAATGGAATATTTGATATATTGTGGAGGTAATATTATTCAAAGTATATATTAGTTTCAAGTTTTTATTTTGTTTTACAAAACAGTGCTCTAAAATAAAAGGAATCATTATCTTGTTCATGATATTCTTAAATCTTTTGATGAAAATAAATATACTTTAGGCGTTTTTATCGATCTTAGCAAGGCTTTTGACACTGTAAATCATTTTTTTTTATTAACCAAATTAAAAAACTATGGTATTAAACACTCGAATCTTAAATGGTTTAAAAGTTACCTGTCAAATAGGCAGCAATATATTTCTCATAATTACGGAAAAACTATGACATGATTATATCTTATGGAGTTCCACAAGGATCTATATTAGGACCGCTTTTATTTCTAGTATCAATTATCTAAGCAAATCTCGTTATGTATTAGACACAATCTTGTTTGCTGATGATATTAAACTATTTTATGCTCACAATGATATAAAAATGTTATTTAAAACTGTAAACACAAAACTATTATACCTTGCTGAATAGTTTAAAGCAAACAAATTATCTCTAAATTAAACTAAAACAAAATATACTTTTTTCCATCGCAATCATGAACGTGACAAAATTTCATTAAAATTTCCAAATCTTTGTATTAACAATTGCGAAAAAAACAGAGAAGTATCATTAAAATTTCTAGGAGTACTTCTTGACGAAAATGTAACATGGAGAGATATAGTTTATATTTTCAATATACTTTATATTCAAATAAAAACATTCAAGGTAAAATATCAAGGAGATTGGCCTACTTTATAGGGCAAAACCTTTTTTAAATTCAAGTTGTTTAAAACTCTTATATTTTTCTTTTAGTCATTCCTATTTTAATTACGCTAATATTGCAGGATGTAGTAACAATATAAACAAATCAAAAAAACTAGTTATTGTGCAAAAACATGCAATCAGAATTATCTCCAATGAAAACCGCTATACACCCTACCAACTTTTATTTACTAAGTTAAATATACTAAATATCTACCAAACAAATATTTATTACCTTCTAATTTTTATGCTCAAAATTAATAAAAGTATTATTGCAAAAACTTTTAATCTCTTATTCAAAACTAATCATAATAAATACTTAACTAGATATTCAAGTAACACCTATATACAACCCAAAAGTCATTTTGCAGCAACTGAGCTTTCAATTTCAATTAGAGGACCAAAGGCATGGAATAAAATACAAATGGACTTAAAGCTCTTACAATGTTAAATGAGTTTAAGGCTAAACTTAGACAGTTATTACTAAAAAATGATTTACCAAAAAACTATTTTTGAAATTGCTAAATACCCTTATGATTGATCTATCAATTAAGTGAAAAGTATATTAACTATGGAATCGCTTAAGTTAAATGCACTTGGTAACTTTTTAAATTTATTTATGTTTTTGTTGTTTAATATGTGTTGTTATTCTTTTTATTTTTGTTCCTTCGACTTTGGTTTTGTAATCTGAAGTTTAATATTTAAAAAATAATATTAATAAAAATTAATTCATGATTTTATAATCTTAAAAATTAAACGTTTTCGTGCTTTTAGAAGAATATGTTTATGAAAGTAGCGCCTCTGTTATTGTTTAATAAAAGTAGGGAATTTAGGCAATATTTATAGCGAATATAAATATTTTTTATATTAAGTGCATTATATTCTTTATTATATTTCATTTTTAAAATGGTTTCAACCACCTCTGTAGCTTACTTAGTTCCAAAGATATACGTGTTTAAATATTTTCAATTCATAGACTTTTTATGAAATATTTTCTTAAAGTATCTCGTTAAATTTTTGGCACCCAAAAAAAAACATCTTTTTTTTTTTCGCATAAAAAGTTGCGTAAACTAACTTATAATAAAATTTTATTAAAAATTAAATTGTAAATCCAAATTATTTGAACAATTCAGAAATAGAATTTTTTGGTGGGTTAACGCAGACGTACCATGAAATAGTCAATTAACAGTATGATGTTTGAATATGTTTTAAATTTTTTCGTACAAAATAAATTTTCAAATGTTTTAATTTATAATACGTTAAGCGTAACAAAACTTTGATTATAAATATTAATTTAAATTATTTTTATTTAAATAAATTAATTTTATTTTTCTTTGATAAATTACACTGGGCAACAAAAAAATATTTTTTTTTTGTAACTCAAGCAATTTTATTAAAATTATACTAATTTCGGGCTGAGAAAAAAGAATATGACAACGATAATTTTTTATTAGCTCTAGTTTCTGAGATATACAATAGCAATAAATTTTTATTTCAGTTAATTTGCAACAGAGCAATATGACATATAATTTACATATTCTAATAACATTTAAAGTACATTTGGTTTTTTTTTATTACAGATATATTCTAATAGTTTTAAACAAAGAAATCATGATCATCAAGTTAATAGGGTTAAAGATGATTATGGGGTATCGTCACAAAATCGTGATCTTTTTGCTTTCCTTTTGTAAACTAGTTCTGGAGCATCCCTACACACAAACCAACAGTAATCTGCAAGCATGGCCTCATTCCAACGACCCTGATATCTTTTTTCCATTACAGAAATAACTTGGTGAAACCTTTCCCCATGTTCATCACTAACAGCTCCACAATTGGGGGGGGGGGGGGAAGAAGTCTAGATGTGAGTGGAGGAAATGAATCTTGAGGGACATGTTACATTCAAGTTGATGATATTTTTGCAGAAGTACTGCTACCAATTGAATGTAGTTATAATCTCGTTTGTTGCCTAAAAATCAATGCAGGATCCTTCATAAGATGACGTATTTGTGGCCCAAAAAAATACCTTCTTTAACTTTTGCATCACTTATTTTTGGAAACTTATTTCTTAAATACCTAAAAGCCTGTCCTTCTTTGTTCATACCTTTGACGAAATTTTTCATCAAACCCAACTTAATATGTAATGGTGGAGGAAGAACATCTTTTGGATCCACAAGTGGTTCAGCAATAACATTTTTTTCTTCTGTGTTGAGATTTCTTGCAGACCAGTCTTCTTTTATATAGTGTGAACTTCTGTCTCTACTGTCCCACATACACAAAGACCAGCAGTATTTAATATACCCTAATTGCATTCCTAAAAGTATGGCAATGGCTTTTAGATCACCACAAATTTTCCATTTGTGTTTATTGTAATTATTTGCGTTGAGGAGAACTTTCATGTTTATATAAGTCTCTTTCATGTGAACTGCATGGCCAATAGGAACATAAGGAAGACGGTTTCCATTGTGCAGTAATACAGCTTTCAAGCATAGATTAGATGAGTCTATGAATAATCTCCATTTAATTGGATCATAGTTCAAATTAATACAATGCATTAATCCAAAAGCAACAAGATTATTTTTTTTCTCAAAAAAAGAAAGCAGATTCTGCTGCCGTTTTCTGTAATGTGAAGCCTTGACATCAAGCTGGAGAAGATTCCACTGCTTTAGTCTTGACCCTAGAAGTTCTGCTTTTTCCTGTGACAAGTCCAGATCTCGAACAAGATCACTTAATTCTGCTTGACTCAATCTGTGTGGCACAACATCTGTTAACACAAAATCAGGATTATTTGATGTGGATGGCTTGTTTTCTTCTATTTCTACTTCATTTTCTGCTTCTAACTCACAAATTTGTGGTGGAGTAGGAACTGGTAAATTATCTGAATGTAGAATAGGTCGAATGGCAGATGGAAGATTCGGATATTTAACTGTTCCTACTTTTTTCATTGACAAACCTGCTTTAATGGGTGGGGTCAAGCAGAAATAGCAGTCATCTGTATGGTTTATAGGCTCTCTCCATACCATAGGAACAGCAAAAGCCACAGGTCTTTTTTTATTTTTCAACCACTCTCGTAGTGTAACCGAACAAGAGCTACAGCATATATGTGGAGCCCATAAATTATCCTGGTCCCCAACCTTCATATTGAAATAATGCTGGTAAGCAGTCTGCACAAAGGTGTCATAGTTCTTTTCTGTGAAGAAAATGTTATTTCACCACAAATGTAACAAAAGTTGTCCACTAAATTTACACATTTCCTTGGCATATTGATTTGTATTTGTAAAATTTTACAATGTTGATTACAATGATGTTTTAAAATGTTGATTTGTAAAATTTTACACTAGTAAATAAAAAAATAAAAACTAAGAATAGATTAGACCAGAAACTTTAGCAAACACACATAACTAGTATCACAAGTTTTAAACATAAACAAAACATTTTGGATAGTCAAAAACAAAAGTTTAAAAAAAAAAAATGAAAATTTCTACCATTGCAATGGTTGAATAAGCGATCGCGATTTACAAAACCTTGGAAAATATCTGGTCTTTAAAATTTTAGTTTATGCAAGCCGTTTACTTTGTTTTTAAGGAGCAAATTATTGTTAGCGAAAAAGTTATAAAAAACAAAACAAAACAAAACAATAAACTTACGATTACAAATGCAATAACACTCCAGTCACTAACTGCATTATATAAGTAATAAAACTATAATAGTATTATTATTTTTATAAAGCACTTATAACTTTTAAAGTTCATTCATTGTTCAAACAGCATTAGTAATTCCAAACTTTAACCCTTTGAGCACGGGGAGCCACGATCGTGGCTATACCGTCAGAGTACGTAGAGCGACGATCGTGGCTTGAAAGTGTTCTTCAAAACTATGACTTTTTCTGCAAAAATACCGCTGTTCATAAATTAAAAATGGTACCATTGAATAGAGAACATTTTTTTTTATCTTTTGGTAGATTGTTTGTGTATATTTCGTACTAAAGATGAGTGACAGCGAAGAAAGTTTTACAGAAGTAGAAAGTTGTACAAGCGAAGAATATTTAAGTAGCAGCGATGATAGTTTATTTGATGAAGGTACAATTTTTTTTATTGAAAAGTTGTATAAAATATTATTTTATTTAAATATATCACCAAATCTAAGCATTTGAAGTTTTTATTTTTTATGTAGACTCCGGTTCTGATGATGATGCTGGTGTTGATGATATTTTAGATTTGTGGAGATGATAATGGCCTAAATGTTTTTCCTTTTACTGTTGTACCAGGACCCAAACAAGTTTTACTGAATTGCGTAACAGAAGAGGTAATTTAGTTATAATGCCAAATGTTGTTGCCATTTATATTCGTACCATGGAAGGGGTAGATTTGGGAGATGCACAGCTCTACGTGTACCTGTCAGAGCGTAAGACAATAAAGTGGACTACAAAAGTTGCCTTTTCTTTATTTGGCAGGGCTATTTTAAAAAGCTACCTATTATATAAGCTTAACACTAACGAACGTAAGCCCTTGTCTAGAATAAGTTTTATGATGGTAATTGTGGAAAGTTTAGCTGGAGGGTATCAACCAGTAAAAGTAGTAACGAAAAGACGAACATCTAGGGAGATTGAAGTGGCTAGAAGTACATTTGTACCATATCCACTTCCTCAACACACAGCGATTAACAATCCTTTATATGGTCATAACCTTGTCAAAATTGGTTCAGGAAAAAAAATTAAATGTGTCGCTGGGCACCAAACCCTTGTCCGCACCAGTTGGCAGTGTCATGCTGTGCCCTGGATGCTTTTCTAATTATCATACAACAGTTTTAAATTAAATACATTGCATTTCTTAAATTCTTTTAAAAACTACAAAAAATAAACTAAAACTCAAAATACTTGTTTTTGATTTTTTTTTTTTTTTTAGTTTAATTTCTCCGTACGGCGTTTAAATTTTGTCACGCGCTCAAAGTAAAAAAACATCTGAAAAAATGAAGTGGATGATCAAATATTATTAAAAACTTCATGAACTTCTAAACAGTGCCGGTTTTAGCACTATCAGCGCCCTGGGCGAGATTTCTACGGCGCCCCTAGCTTAATTTAACCCCATTCAAAAAAAAGGCAAATGGTAAAATAATCAATTAGTTTCGCCCCTTTATATTCGGCGCCCTGGGCCATCGCCCAACCAGGCCCTACCCTAACGCCGCCACTGCTTCTACAATACACTTAACCAACTTTATAAAAACATACTTTATAAAAGGGTTTAGCATTATGAAACGTTACGAACAGTCCGAAAAAACGAGCGCTAATTTAAAAATCAACCAATAAAAAGTTTTTTTTGGTTGATTTTAAAAATAACCGCGCGCTTTTACGGACCATTAAAAGCTTTTTTCGTAATGCTAAACTTTTTATAAAGTGCGTTTTTATGAAGTTATTTAAGTTCTTTGATACGTTATAAATATTATTAAAATATCCACTCTATTTTTCTAGATGCTTTTCTACTTCAATTAAAATTTGGGATTACTTATGTTGTTTGAACAAAAAATGAATTATATAAGTTATAAGTGCGTTGTAAAAGTATTACGCTTATATAGTGTTATTACTTTTATAATGAAGTTACTAGAGTGTTATTACTTTTGTAGTCGTAAGTTTGTTATTTTATACTTTATAACTTTTTCGCTAACAAATTTAAGTTGATTCGCCTATAAAAACAAAGTACATGGTTTTGCATAAACTAAAATTTTGAAGACCAGATATTTTTTCGGATTTTCCATTTCGCGATCACTTAATTCAACCCTTGCCTTGAGAGAAAATTTTTGCTTTTATTTCTTAAACTAGAGCTAATATGTCATTTTCGAATTCAGCAGATGGAAATGCATAAGAAATTTTGGTTCCGATACAAAATTACTGTTGGGCAGTGTTATCAATTGAACAACGTGGACCCAAATAAAACAGGTTGAAAACGTCAAAATACGTACAAAATAAACATAAATCTAAAATTTATTTTTACACGAACAAAAAAGATTTTAGTTAACGACTTGTTAATAATTTCAGTATTATTATAAATTCAAAAAGAGATTTAACCGCTTATAGTCTACTGTTTCGACTAATTTATTGTTTTCAGCAACGATAATATTTTATAGATAAATTTATCGTAGATAAAAGATCTACGATAAATTTCTATTTTTTAATGGGGTTAGGGCTTTTAACTTTTTTGAAAATTTTGAAAACAATGAATGAAAAACTCGTTGAATTGTTCTATTTTATTGTGTTTGGCTTTATTTGATTGTGTACTCTTGAGTCCATAATTGAAGGGGTGGGGGCGTTTATGAATTTTTGAGAAACTTTGCCACCCACCCTAAGCTTATTAAGACCCCCCTCCCGTTTATTATTTTTTACTTGTTATTAGCAAAAAAATGATACCTAAAAACTAAAAAAAAAAATCAGTAAAAATCAGCTTTAAAAATTAAAAAATATATACTAGTTACTGATAAGTAATAAAACTTTCAGTGTAAATACTGACCCCCCCCCCCGGTTTATTAAATCTTGACTAACCCCAACCCCACCCCCACTTTTATTACCCCCTCCCTCTTGTATTAGGAAATTGAGAGTACATAGATTAAAAGATATGGAATTAACATAGATTAACAGTCATGGAAATAAACAGTCATAATAACATAGATTACAGTCATAGAAATACTTATATGGATTATGTTATCTATCTATTTGTCTTAAATTTTTTAAAGGTGTCTTAAATCGTTTTTTCATCTAAATAAATTATCGCACTATTAATGTACCCAAGTTTGACTATATGTTGCAAATTATTTGAACACAGAAATTTCAATTTTCAAAATTCATTCAAAACTTTGCAGACATCATATCTGTAAATTTATGCAATTTTATACATAATTTGCCTTGGCTATTCCGTTCATAAATTAGACAAAATTGTCTAACTTACTTAACGAAGTGCACCAACGAGAAGGTAAGCCATAGGACTTTGCACTCCATCAGTGAGCTGTCATGTTGCCTAAGTTTAGCCCTCCATTTCTGGATTCTTTCCTTTACTAGTTCATGTAAAAGTAATAGTATTTTTGCATAAGCTTTTTTTTTTTTTTTAATAAAAATGTGCAGTTAAGCTGCAAATAAACAACAACAAATAAACAAAATTGGTACAGATAAACATATCAGATATGATTCATACTATTTATAAAGATAAAAACCACTGAACTCAAATGCAGTAAAAACACTTTATTAGAACATAACAATAAAATAAATAAGATTAATATATACTATAACATTATTCTAAATTTACATTAAATAAAATTACCTTGCAAACCAAGCTACAAAGAATAAAATCACCTTTTTCAAAATCAATTATAAAGGAAATGACCATACTTCATCAGGTTCGTTATCATACTTAACAAGGTATGAAGTTCGTCTACCGTTTAATTGATCAATTTAAACCACTTGTGCACGTTCCCAAGATACTTCATGAGCATCTTCTTCTCTAACATGATGTTGTATAGAAAAACCTACAAAATCAGATGGATTGTTAATAAATTTTGATAGTGCTTTTTTTGTTGCTCTATTAATTTGTTTAGTCTTGCATCTTGAATTTTTTCCATTAATTCTTTTTTTTTTGTTTTCAACAGCTGCATCACGAACTTTACGAGGCTTTAAATTATTACTTATATTAGTTAAAGATTGTTTAGTGTTAAATTTGCTTGAATAACAATAAGGAGATTTTGATATAATTCCTCTGAAGACAAGTTTATTCTTTCGCTTCCTTCTACCTTTGTTTTACAAAAAAGTTTTTTGTCACAATCGACATCTAAGATTATGCGATAAAAATTAAGTTGAGCAAGGAGTACTTTTGATTTCAATGGCTCTTCTATATTAGAAACTGTTTCCTCTGCTTACTCTAATAATATCCATGCCCTTACATTTATCAAATCATTACAAGCTGCAACTTTTTTATGTTGTAGTTTAATTTCTTCTCGATTTTTTTCTTCTTGCTTTGCTAGAAGGTGCATAGCCTTATCTTTTTTAAGAGCTTCTTTTCTTTCATCATATTTGCTTTTCATTAATGTTACTTTAGTTCTTGAATATTCAAGCAATTGTTTTTTTTCTTCATCTGTTTTACCATTAAGCCATTCTAATGTTTGGTTCTGAGACCACGTTGTCACGTTGGATAGTTTGAACATCTGCATTGGGTTTTGTGCGAACCATTAAATCCAAAAACGGCAAAGTCACTTTCTGATGCTTTGTTAGTGACAGGGACATTAGAAGCAGCTTCAGAAATTGAGTTAGATGGATTCCAATATTTACCACCTGGTAACTGATCAGCACACTGAGGTTCCAAAATAACCAGAATCGTATGGAAAATAATTTCAAGTGATTGCACAGTTAAAGAATCAAACTCATCATTTTGAGTGCATTCAAACAGTTTGGTGTAAACCACATCTTGATGAAGAAGATTAGTATACTCAAAAATTTTTCCATTAGCAAATAATAAAGAAGATGCATCCATACAAAGTGATGAAAGTCTAATTTTTAAGTGAAGTAGGTAGGGGTTTAAAAATAAAATACTATCAAGTGATTCGATAGTTCGCCTCATTGAACCAGTAAGTAGTTTGTCAACAGTATCTAATGCACGAACTTCAGCAATGAATACAAGATTTGTGATGCCTTCTTTAATTGCTTTTAATAAACTATTAGGGTTAAGCCAAGCATTAACAAATTCTGTTATAGCATCCTTATGATAGTATAGTGCAGCTGCATTGTAATACGAAATAATAAAACGATTTCCAATAAATGGAACAAAAGATTTATCATTACGAGAAGAAAGAAAAGAATTAAACCATGATGCAACACCAGCTTCCTCACTACCCCTTGAATGAAATGCCTTACATTTTGTACAAACTAACCTTACAGCACCACATTCTTTACCACTAAAAGCAAAAACAGTTTCAAAATCATTTTGAAGCCAAATTTTTTCAAAAGAATTCAAAACCTTATCAGTTTCAAATGCAAAATTAGCGAGCAAATGAAGTTTACAGAAAAAATTACTCATGTCCTTCATATTGTCTTTTACATCTGAAGAAAGCAAATGCCAGTTATTAATTGCAATCGGCAAAAGTTGTTCTCTTAATGTTTTTAACTGTGAGTTAAAAAGAGGATTAACTGAAGATAGATCAGACATTGTTGATTTAATTAATGCTATTAACTTAGCAAAATTAATTTCTTTTTCAGTGGCTAAGTTGCTAACAACATCACAAATGTCATCTACTATATTAGTAAAGTTTTGCAAGACAGTTGCCGCATCTTTTCCAACCACTTCTGACAAACCAAAAGATAAAGTTTACCCACTGGTTGTAGTAATTTGAAAATTTTGATAATGATTATGGTAATTCTGAGTACCATCACCATGCGAACAATTGCCTATATTAGAGTTTTTATTTGTCAAATTATTTTCAAGCATTGCTTCAGCAACTTGAAATTGACCTAAAATTGAAGCTTCCTGCATTAACCTACATTTTACAGCGGCTGATGGTAGCCTAGATATGTTATTTTTTGCTAGTTTGTTTAATACTACTTTTATGACTCCGTTGACACTATTCATACTCACGTTCATTGAAAGAAGTTTCTCGAATGTCATCGCTGTATCTGCCATCTTCAAATGTTATTACTTCCTCGTCAACTAACAAAGAAACCAATTTTTGAAGTTCTTGATTCTCGTTTAAAATGTTTGTATTATTACATAACGAAACAACTTCATCCTCTAAACTTATAACATCTTTCATATTGCAGTCATTAATATAGTTAGTTTTATTTTGCAAAATAATTTTTAAATAACTTACTTTTTTTTGCAGCTTTATTTTCTCGTTTTTTAATTCAGAAACGTTTATATCGGAATTTTCAAGAACTGAAGTAATATCTTTTTTTTTTTTTTAATTGCAATATTTTATATTTTGTTTCATTTTTTAATTAATTTATTTCATTTTTTTTAATTTCCAGTTGAGTATTACGATATTTTATTTTTTTATTCAAATTTCTAACACTAAATGATTTATTTTTGGACTTTAATAGTTCTAATTTGCTTTCAATAATATTGAGCTTTTCTTCTTTTTCACAATAAAGTTTTTTAACATTGTTTAGTTCACTTTCAATTAAAGAGTTTTTTGAAATAAGTATTTGCAGATTGCTTGACATATCTTCAAAATCCTTTAGATGCTTAAAATAATCCAATTCTAAATGCATCATCGATTCAAGTTTCCTTTTTAAATTTTTATTTTCTTTTTTGAGCATTTTGCTTTCACTGATAAGGATTGTTTCTTTACAAACTTCAGAACTAATACATGTATTATTAGGAATATTTGTCACAGGTGGAATAAAGGCTTCACTTAATAACAAATCCAGCTTTTTATTTTTGCGTTGTTTCTTTAATTTTCTGATATTATTAACTAATCTGTTTATCTTTGTAGCTAATAGTTTTTCATAGCAGAGGAGCTGAACTTTAAAATCACTGCAAAATTTACAATATAATGCATTGTTAGAGGTATCTTTTAACGTTAAATACCAATTATAAATTTCTTCATTAAACATCTTATCTAAACTATTTTTTCATAAATCAAGTCAAGAAAATATATAAATTTAAATCAATCTAAACATCATACCTAAATTGATATCCAAAACTTTAATGAACTATAAGGTTATTTATTTATCAAAACAATCATTGTTTTGATAAATAAATAACCTTATAGTTAATTAAATTTATTGATATCAATTTAGGTATGATGTTAAGATTCACTGTTACAATGAAAGTAAGTTTTAAATAATATATATAATGTTGTATATAAAACTTACAGGTTAGTTAAAATAATAAAAAACCTAATGATAAATATACAGAGGATTTAATTAACAATACTTTAAAACTTTTTATCTACTTATCAGTAAATAAATAGTTTTATTTATTTACTGAATACAAATTTTTACTTAAATATAAAATTAGAAACAAATTACTTCACTGAAGTAACTTGTTTCTAATTTTATATTTAGTTTATATTTACTGAAATCTTCAGTAAATGATTTAATAAATATAGTTTTGAAAGTTAATAATAAATATTTATCAAAAAAGTTCAGCTAGATATATCAATCAAAATCATACTATATCAATATCAGCATTAATGCACAAAAATGTATGTATAATAATGTTCAATAAAAATAACAGATCTTTTTTTCCATATGGAAGATTGAATGGTAGAGTAACTAAGAAATCCGAAGAAAGTTATCACTTAGTTGAGCGCAGTGCGCTTAATAAAAAATTTCTAAAAATCACTTTAAAGAAAACAAAAAACCCACCCTACATCAATTTTTTTTTTAAATCAAAAAGTTATGTACATAACAAATAAATAGCTGCAGAACCTCAATTTACTGGTATTTACACAAAATTGAATCATTTAAAAGAGAATAACTTTTTCAGTTCAAGAGAAAACTGTCAGCATCACATAAATAAATGTTCTACGTTCTTTTCTGAAAAATAATACATCAATATATATATGTATATAAATAATTTTCATGGGTGGGTTTTTATTCTTCGACACCTAAATAAAATCATTTCCTTCGTATTTTGGACGAAGTTTTTTTTCCGTTATAAAAAATCACGTGACTAAACTCCCTAATAATAGATGTTTTATTTATTTTTTTTACCAATTTTACGTTTGTTTATTTTTTATTGTTAACGGAAGTGCTTATTTTTAAATAATTTATCAAGGGGTTTGGCGATAAGACATATTAGTCTTCTTCTCGCCCCTGCTACATATACATCTTGTTATTAACATACGGTTTGTATATATTTATACGGCAAAAAAAAAAAAAAAC
Organism: Hydra vulgaris; assembly: GCF_038396675.1. NCBI lineage: Eukaryota > Metazoa > Cnidaria > Hydrozoa > Anthoathecata > Hydridae > Hydra > Hydra vulgaris. Next base: position 5,235,943 of record NC_088922.1, read on the forward strand.
AGAAAAAAAAAAAAAAACGGAAAAAAAATCTATGAAATTTAGACCTAAATACCAAAGTTATCAGATGCAGAAAATGTGAATGTTTTATATGTGAAAATGGGCGCAAATCAAAAATGGAAAAAATATTGGCCCCTATGGTTGAATGTGTTTTGGGAAAACCTGTTTATAAAGGTCCCAAAGACTTTTCAAACAAACCTGCAAAAAGACTTACTTGTCCAGATTGTTATGTTTAAAAAAGTTCTGTCCTGTTTGATTAAAGGCTTGACCACAAATGAATCAGAGAACTCTTTAGCTTTAAAAACTTTTGCGTCAAAGCAACTTGTTGTCTCTGTCGGAAAGACTGAGGTTAAAAAACCTTACTTATCTTCGGATAATTTGAACAAACTTCAACTAAAACTACATACCAGGTAAGGTTTTGATGCTTTTAATAATTTACTTATGAATTTAAAGCCAATTTTTCACAGACATCAAAAAACAAATAATGTTGATATAAAATTAGAGGAAGGGCAGGGATTCCCTAAAGTTACTCTATTACCCTAAAACCAGAGTTAGCAAATAATAAAATCCCAAATAAATTGACAAAAACTGATATGCGTTAAATTCCTTTGAAGGTACACATAGTTGAGCAACATATTATCGAATTCATCGACATGAAAATTTTGAGTTTGAATTTTGACAAAAGATTAAAATAATATTCTTTAATTATAATGATTATAATTAAATACTTATTATTATAACAATACTAAACTTGCATAAACTACTGTATTATTGTTTAATTTACATAAGCTATGACAACTAATCATTAAATAGACTAAAACTTATTTTGTGCATTTTATATTCTGTAGGCTGAGGTTACTGGACCGATAAAGCTCTCGAATCCATTCACCAGGATTTCAATTAATTTTGGCGAATGAGAAAAGTTGGAGAACACAGCCAAACTATATTTGAAGCGCGAAAAAAAATTTGTTGTTACTTACAACTGCAAACACTTTTAAAGTAGCTTTCAATTAGCAGGTAGCTTGTAAAAAGTATTATAACAACCTCTTATAAACAATTATATAACATAATTTCTTGATATAAAGTATTCCTAATTTTACATGTCTTAAAAACGAAACGAACTATACTACCACAGCAAACAGTTCAGGAGTCTGGAGTCATAGCATGCCATGACATGAGCAATCAGCTGAAAGGTGACAGCACACAGGCAGAACTTCGTTGACAAGTGCCATTTTGCAGCGGACAAAATAAGTGCAACTTTTTGGTTTGTTTCATTTTCTTAAGTCTAATAATTAAAGGAAGTATCTAGAAGTTTCCAGAAGCATGAAGAAGCTTCCAAAAGTTTCCAGAAGAAGCATCTAGAAGCATCCAGTAGCATCCAGAAATATTCAGAAACATTCAGAAGCATTCAGACGCATCCAGAAGCTTCCAGAAGCATCGAAAAGAAGCATGTAGAATCTTCCAGAACAGGTTCATTTTACTATATAAAAGACCTGTAAATCGACATGTAATTCACTCAGTATATGGAAGTCAGTCTTGGATTGGAACTTAGAAAGAAAATTATTGGGGATTACGCAAGTGGAATGTCACAAAAAAGTATTTGTGATAAATATCGCGTGAAAAAATGGACCGTATCAAGACTATGTTCCAAATATCGTTCTACGGGGAAATTGGCAGCAGATAACAAAGGTGAAAGACCGCGTTCCACCACTTCTAGAGAGGATTCTATGATCGTCAGATCCGTCAAGAAGGATCCCTGGATATCATCAGTCGAGATGCAAAAGCAATTAGAGCTGCCTGTATCGGACCGAACAATCAGACGACGTGCTATTGAAGCCGGATTGTTTTCTCGACGCCCTGCAAAGAAACCGCTGATTTCACTAAAAAACCAGAAAAAACTCCTGTTTGCTACATCTCATATTGACTGGAATATGTAAAAATGGCAAAATTTCCTGTTTAGTGATGAATCGAAGTTCAACATCATTGGGAGCAATTGCATTTGCCGTGTACGTCGACCGGCCGAAAAACGCCTCAATTTATGTTACTGCCATAAGACCGTGAAGCATGATGGAGGAAATGTAATGGTCTGGGGGTGTTTTTCTGCTAACGGTCTAGGTCCAATACATCGAAACGATGGAATAATGGACCGTTTTATGTATAAAAATATCCTGAAAGATGTTATGTTATCTCATGCTGAATGGAATAAGCCAATAAAATGGGTTTTTCAGCAAGACAACAATCCGAAACACACTGCAAAAGTAGTCAAGCAGTGGTTTCAAGACAACCACCTATCGGTGATGGAATGGTTGCCTCAGTCTCCGGATCTCAACCCTATCGCAAACCTGTGGGAGATTGTCAACAGCAGAATTAATCGTGAAGGTTTTCGTAATAAGGAGCAACTGTTTGAACAAATCCAAAAGGCCTGGGCAGCGATTCCACAAAGTTTCATTGATCACCTGATCGAATCTATGCCTCGAAGATGCAAGGCTGTGATCGAAAACAAAGGATTCGCCACGAAATATTGATAGCGAAATACAGCTTGGTCAACATTTTGTTGAGTTGCACTTGTTTTGTCCAGAAGGAAATCAATTTTTTTAAATAATTTTGATTAATTTATTAATTTTCGTGTTCAAATAATGAACTTTGTGATGAATAAAACTTGAAGAACTTTGTCTTTAAACAGTTACATAGTTATTTCTCTAAATTGAAAAAATGCAGCACTTTTATATAAAGAAACTAAATTAGCATTATTTGGTTGCACTCGTTTTGTCCGACACTGTATATCAAGATATGATGATATATGACATGCAAAATATCAATAATAATTTAACCACATAGAGCATAAATTTTTTTTATGCCGATAAAGTAATTGTAGCTAACCCTATTGGACCCCTAATACCTCACTTTCATGCACATAGTATAATATATTATAATCATGAAAGTAATGAAAAATAAAATAGCCACCAGGGAAAAAATAATTGACACTAATCCATAACCATGAGCGAGTCTAGGTTTTTTCAAACCGAGACGAGAAGTTAGTACTTCTCGTGAGACCGAGAACGAGACAAGACGAAAAATTTAACAATTTTTGAAAACAAATTTATTAAAATCCAAGTAAAAAAAAAATTTAAACATGGTTTTGACAAATAGACACAAATGATATTTGTCAAATGTAAACAACTTTTTCAAATATTAATTCAGAATTTTTTTGCCAAACTTTTTCAACAAGACGATGTTTTCTCTGATTAAGATGATTTGTTCTACTTTTTCTGGGTGTAAGTTGTGTATGGATGATCGGACGAAATTTCCACCTGAGCTAAAAACTGTCTCTGATTTAGTTGAACTTGTTGGAATAGCTAAAATTTGTCTAGCTTATGAAGAGAGTTCTGGCAATGTATTTGAATGCAATTTCCACCAATCAAGAATCGGAAAGTCTTTTTTGGCATAAGGGAGATATTCATACTGGCACATTTCGCTCAAAATAGGATTCAGTTCAGATGTTGGCTCTTGTGTTTCAAGTCTGACGTTGAACTTGCGCTTCAGTTTTGAATTAGGGGACAAATCGGCTGAAAGAAATCTGGCAACAGGTTGGCACTCAACATTATCCTTAACCTGTGACGCTAACCATTCTTTGGTAGTTTGAAATTTTTTGAAGAGCTTCAAGTGAAGTCCCTTTAAAGCAGGATTTAAGTAGTTTGCTGCAGCACTCAATAAGTTTCCAGTGTGACAAAGAGGAAATCTTTTCTCAATGTAGCTTTTCAAGTTTTTTGCATACAAGACACCGTAGCCATTTTTTCTATCCGTCTCAATAAATTCATCAATTTTGTCATGAATTAAATAAAGAGAATCGGTGACAGTGTTAATTGTTGGAATAGACTCAGCCGACCACGTTTCTGTAGCTTCTTTAAGTGGTGCCAAAAAAGTTTCATGTTTCTTGAATGGTCGTTCACGCAGTACATTGGCAAATCAGCAGGCAAACTTAGTTCTTCTAAGAAAGAATCCAGCTTTCCTTCAATTAAGGTACCTGTGTGTCTGCCTGAGAACTGTTGGAAATGGGGTTTCCAGTGATGTAGTCTCCAATTCTCGTCAATAGCATGAAAAGTCCAAGAGATGTAACTGTCCTGAGCTCTAGAAGTGCAAAAGTAATCCAGCATTGCAGAGTCAAACTGTTTTTGAATTAAATTGTCTTTGTCATATTTGGACTTTGTTTTAAGCATTTCGACCATGGTTCATTGTTTCTTCTTAGGAGGAGGAAGAAGAGAGTCGTCAGTTTTTTCAGAATACTCAAGTTAGTCTTGGCTGTGTTTTTTTTTAGGTGATGATGACGTCCCCTTGTGTTTCCATCTTTTGTTTTCAAAGACTTTTTGCACGCCTTGCATTCAGCACCGTCACTTGTTTTTTGAAAATATCTCCAGATTTTGTTTTTTCTTGGTGACATTTTTGATCGTTGAAATGAGGCAAGAATATTTCTTTTCAATATGAACAATAAGTTGAATTCCACTGGTAAACTTATGAAATTGTCGAAAGTGCACCATTTTATACAAAAAGTTTTTATATTTAAAATCTAATTAAAAATATTTAAAATCTAATTAAAATTTTTAAATTAGATCGTTAAAAAAAATCTAATTAAAAAATCTAATTAAAAATCTAATTAAAAATTTAATTTGTTTTTGTCAAAAACAAATTCAATTTTTAATTAGATTTATTAAAATCACGGAGTCAAAATATTAATTAATTAAAAAAAACAAATTATTAAGCATTTTGTAAATTATAATAATTTTTAATTTGGAAAATAATATAATATTTAAGTCTCGTTCTACTTCTCGCGAGAATTTTCTATTTCTCGTTTCTCGCGAGAAGTCCCATTTCTCACGAGAAACGAGAATGAGACGAGATCTTTTCATGGTTACTAATCCAGATACAGTTATTTTTTTTAGCATCCATAAAGTTAACGCATTTCTGTTAATTGTATTACTGTATTAAAGAATATGGATAATTTTAAACAAAAAGAAGAGCGAGAGAGTCGAATCCAGCTAGCTATTCAAGCTATTACTGAAAAAAAAAAAGTCATACGTACAAGCTGCTAAATGCTATAATGTGGCAAAATCTACACTTTTTGACAGAACAAAAGGATCATCTAATAATCGAGGAGCGCCAAGAAAGATGAGCAACATCACTGAAGCTATTATTGTTGATTTATTAAAATTTATGAGTGATATAGGCTTCGGCTTGAATAGAAAAGACGTGTTTATTGTTGTTGAAAACTATTTAAAAGAATCAAACCAACGTAGTCTATTCAAAGACGGCAAACCGACTAGAAAAAATAACAGTTTACTTTGGTTCAAAAGTTATTTGGCCGATAGAAAACAATTTATAGTTTATAAACAAAAACAAACATTTCCGACTGCCGTAACTTGTGGGGTTTCCCAGGGCTCTATTTTAGGACCACTGTTGTTCCTAGTGTATATTAATGATTTAAATTTAGCAACAGACCCATTAAATTGTTTTCTTTTTGCAGATGACTCCAATCTTTTTTACTCCCACAGTGATATTAATACACTATTTGAAACAACAAACGAACAATTATTGAAAGTTAATGAGTGGTTCAAAAGTAATAAACTTTCTCTAAATGTGGATAAAACCAAATTTATTTTGTTCCACAAAGTTAATAAATAAAAAAATATTGCCATCAAATTGCCTAATCTAATAATCAATAACACTAACATTAAAAGAGAAAACTCAGTAAACTTTCTAGGCGTAATCTTAGACGAACATTTACGTTGGAGTTTACATATAAAAAGTATTGAAAATAAAATATCAAAAAATTTAGCAATGATATATAGGGCTAAACCATTTTTAAGCAGTAGTTCTTTGAAAAGTTTATATTTCTCTTTTATTCATTGTTATTTAACTTACTGCAATATTGCATGGGCAAGTACAAACCATACAAAATTAAAAAAATTGTACTGTAAACAAAAACACGCGTGCAGAATAATTTTTGGAGCTAATAGAATACTACCTTGTGAGCCTCTTCTGCGTATACTTGGAGCATTAAATATATATAAAATCAACTTACACCAAGTTTTAATGTTCATGTATAAAACAAATTTAGGATTGTCTCCTAAAATATTTCAATCCTATTTTGACAAAATAGTTCATAAATATCCAACAAAATTTTCAACTAACAACTTTGTTGTCCCAAAATATAATTCAAAACTAACTTCATATTCAGTTCTTTATCGTGGACCCTACTTGTGGAAAATGTTTCCCAAAATTGTAAATACACATAAAACTAGCATAGAGCAGTTTAAAAATGAATCAAAACAAGCATTCTTACTTATGGATTTTTATATATCCGATTTTAAATGTTTTTTTTAGTTAAAACTCAAATACATAAAATAATTAATACAAAATTATGTAACTGAGTGTATTAACATTTTTTTTTTTTTTTATTATCTTAATTATGGTATTATCTCTATGACGTTTGTTAATTTATTTACGTTATTTCTATGAAGTTGACTAATTTATTTTTGTTATTTCTATGGTGTATATTAATTTATGTACTTTTTATTTTTAAATCTTACTTTAAATTTTTAATTCTTAAATAAATGATAATATCTTATTTATTTTTTCTTATTCTGAAAAAATGATCTTACTCTTTCATAAAGTTTTATTCTTTAAGTTTTTCTTTAAATGATAAGGAATTGTTATCTATTTTACTTTTTTACTTTTTTTTTTTTTTTTATAAATAGTTGGTTAACTATAGATATTTAAATATTACGGTTTTTGTAAATACGTGAGAATAGGGCTCGGTGATAAGGCTAAATTAGTCTTCTTCTTGCCCTGCCAATATTTATTTTTATTTATGTGCTTCGAAACTGTATGTATTATTTAACGGCAAAAACAAAAAAATGGTTTTCCGGTTTCATGAATTAATATCGTAAAGAAATTTGCCCAAGAAAAGTAAGCGGTATGCAAACTATTAGAGCTGTGGCCACACAACCAGCTATAATTGACAATTGGTTTGAGCAATTAGCAGTAGCATATAATGAACATAATTTACGCAATAAGCCGTTTCAAATATTTAACTGTGATGAGTCTGGTTTGCAATTTGATCAAGGCAAAGTCAAAATTATTTGTAGAAAAGGAACAAAAAACCCTAAAAAGCTAGCACCATCGAATGCAAAGCAAATGACGACAATCTTGACTTATTGTGACGCATTCGGTAATTATTTACCTCATCAAATAATTTATAAAAACAAACATGTTATGAAAGACTGGTGCAAAGGCGGTGTCCAGAATGTTTATTACAACAATAGTAGTTCAGGCTGGATGGAATCCGAACATTTTTTGTCGTGGTTTAAAACAGTTTTTTTGCCTCACGCAAACAAACTTTCAGGATTTAAAGTTCTAATACTTGATGGCCATGCTTCACATATGAGCTTAGAGTTGAAAAAAAAAGCTTTAGAAAATTCTATTTTACTTTGGCGTTTGCCGGCTCATACCAGCCATTTTTTACAGTCACTAGATGTTGGCGTTTTTAAAACAGTAAAAGGCGCATGGAAGAGAATTGTCGAATGTTGTTTGACTAAAAATCACTTTCAAAGCCTGACTAATCGACATTTTGCGGCCATGTTTAAGGATCTCATCCAAAATGGTGGGTTTAAACCTGAAAATGTACGGAGTGGTTTCAAAAATACTGGTATATTTCCACTCGATTGTTCGCAAATTTCTTCTAAAAAACTTCGATTGGTGCTGTGTTTCAAGCTGTCGAAAACAACAATATTGAAAATTTATTTGATTCTTCAACAGTATCTAGTCCATTAGTTATGGGAAATGCTACCAATACACCTAACACACCGTCAAGAATGTCAAATCGTGAATTTTTGCTTAAAAGCTTTGCTACTTTCAATAATTCTGTTCAACAAGTGGGCAAAGATGTAAACAAATCAGTGTTAAATATGCTTCGAGATCAATTGACACCAACTCTAAATAAAAGAGTTGAAAAAAGTGAGAGAATAAAGCGACCAGCTAATTATAATATGACTTCGGCGGATGCCATAGCTCACGATGAAGCTGAAAAAGCATCAAAAAAACAAAAATTAGATGAACAAGAAAAGATGAACAAGATGCAAAGAAATTTACTAGAGAACAAAAAAAGATTTCCACTGCCACTCAAAAAGCGAAAAATGCACAGAAAAGAGAAAAAAAAAAAATGTTGAGTCAACGTCAGTCGTCTAAAATACCAGGTAAAAAAGGTATAAAGACAAAGAATTAATTAGAAGACCCTCATTTTCCTCAAGCTTCAAATAAAATTTTAGTATCTGATGATCTTCTATGTTATTCTTGCGAAATTAATTGAACAAATATCTTAGATAACCAATGGCTTGCGTGTGAGCAGTGTTCAAACTGGTCATGCATTGAACGTGTCTTTGATTATCGTCCAACCATAGAATTTATTTGTAACGAATGTGTATAAAATAATATATATTCTTTTTTTATTAAACGATTTCATTTTTTTAATGGATTAAAATAATTATTTTAATGTTAGTATTATTTGTGTATGTATTTTTCTTTATTTTATACGCATCTGGAATTAGGGACGTAAACACCTAATTCCGGATAAAAACAATATTTTTTAAAAATAAAATAAAAGATAGATTTATATTGCAAAAATAATATTTTTTATATCGTTTGATTTGTCTTGTTATAAAGTGTATTTATTTAAAAAAATTATTTCAAAATTCTTTATGTTTCAACCTGAAATTCGTCAATCTATGTGTTTCCATAGATGTTCAATAGAATTAAGGTCAGGCCTTTGCTATGTCAATTCCAATAATTGAACTTTTTTTTTTTTGAAAAAGTCTTTTATCAGGGTTGAAGTGTCTTTTGAGTCATTATCCTGATGAAACATCCATCCTCGAGCCCTGAAAAATGTTCCACGCAAAATGCTGTCTTGGTAAATGCTGAAATTAAAGAACCTTATAATGAATAATGTGGTGTTGACACAATCAAACGTCTTTTGAGGTATGCAAATCTACTTGGAAGACGTCCAACAGTAAAGCACAGAAGCCGAAACGCTATGAACTGGGCTAACTTGAATAGAGATTGTATCGGTCCTATCCATTTGATTGATGGCATAATGGACAAAAATATGTACAAATATATAGTTAAGAATGTTACGCTTCGACATGCTAAAGACAAAATGCCTCGAGGAAGGATGTTTTAGAAGGACTATGACCCAAAGCACACTCCAACCCTTGTAAAAAAAATTTTCAAAACCAATAAAATTTGATTAATCGAATAGCCTTAGCAAAGTCCTGACCTTAATTCTATTGAATGTCCTTGTAAGCTCATTGATCGACAAATTTCAGGTCGAAAACTAACCAGTAAACGTGATTTATTGAATACTCTGAAAAAAGATTGGGAAAAATCAAAGTTATTGTGATTATGAAGCTTGTGGACTCAATGCCTTGTCCCTGTCAAGCAGTAATTAATGTTAAGGGCTTCCCGACAAAGTAGTAAAGCAATACTTTAAAAAAAAGCATTTTCAATTTAAAAAATGTTTAAAAAAAAAGTCTTATTCAAGTTTTTTTTTTGTCCGGATACTTTTGCACGCGCATATTTTAATTAAATGAACTTTTAAGATTAAGTTGCTTAGATTTAGTAAAAGTTCATTTGTTTTTAGATTTGTAATTAATTTTTTGACATTTCAGTGAAAATTTGAAAGAAATTGGTTATCTCAAGTTATGCTCTTATCCGGTTACTTTTGCACGCAACTATTTAACAATTGCGTGCAAAAGTTTTAATTATTAATAACAAAACAAGATCACAGCTTTTTGTTAAACCTACATTTTTCTGTATTTAATTAAAAGACGGGCAGTTTAAAAGAGCATCAAAAAAGGTAAAATATCTAAAGAAATACTCTCATGCCATTTGTTAATCAAATTATGCGAGAATTTCATGAGAAAGGTAGTCAAATTGCTGCCTGACTAAACCTTCTTCTTCCCCCACAACTTTGTACGTACTTTATGGAAACCCCGTCAGGAGTTTGAAGTTTAAAAGTCACATTACAACATAGATAGTTTATTCAAATATTTTTATGAGCTTTGAAGAGCTTTTTTGAACTTTCATAAAATCAAATTAAAAAATCTAAAAAACTTCATAAAGTAATTACTTTTTCTGCTACACATATCTTCCTGCTGTTTTGAACTAACCGCGCCGATGTAAAGAATAGTAATATAAAAGAGAAAGGCCATTGCAAATAGTGGTTATTGTCGAATTATTAATAATAATCATTACAAGTATTATTTGTGGCCAGTCAAATAATTAATAACCATTGATCGGTTTTTTACGCGAGTTTTGGTCTTTATACTATTAACTTTTTTATAACATTTAGTATTCGGTTAGTTGTCATTGGATACCACTCGTTATAACGATGTCGATAATGAAAAAATTGATTTTATTCACCACTGTTATTTTCGCCTATTTTAAAATAATATTCTTGATTATTTTTTAAAAATAGAATAACGTAAATAACATTAAAAAAATAGATCGTGGACGTTTGTCAAAACTTTTATGAGTTTTTTTTATCAATTCAATTTGATTGCGCATCTAATACAGTTAAGGAAACGAAGAAGACAAGACTTTTTTTTTAATAATCACTGGTTTGACGCATTTTATTAAAATCTTGATAAACGTAAAAAAAGTCGCAAAATATCTTTGTCTTTGTCAAATTTTTCTTAGTTTTGGATTGTATTATATGAAATTTTTCTACGGTTTGTTAATACTTAGTTATAATTGCGGGTTTAGATTAAATTTAACGTCAAATAATGTCGACATTTTCCGCGGATTGATTTTCCTTGGATTAGTATCACCCACTTTTTTCTGCCTCACTTACGTCATCAAAGTAAAATTTGCCCGGCTTAAATTTTTTGCTTATGCCGCACCCAGTAGTTTATATAATTATGGTATTAAAAAAATGCCAAATAAAATAAACGAAAATTTTTACGGTATATCACAAAATAAAATAAACGAAAAATCTTATTTCACGGTATATTACGATGTTAAGGTGGTACACCATTGAAAAAATAATAGTTTTGGAGTAAAATTTTAAATTTCGTTTGTGGATTTTTTAAATTTTATCCTTTTTAATTTTTTTGTTTTTGTTTTTTTGTTAATTCACCTCCCCAAGGCCCAGAAGGTCACTACAGACGAGGAGGCTACTTAATTGTAGTTATAACCCTCTCTCAACTCCGAAACACGAACATTGACGAACAAGGCCGCTGCGCAGAGAAACAAGTTGAGTGCGGTACTACCAGTGGTGGGGATTGAACTCGAAACCTCTTTCTTGTGAAGGGAGCGCTTTTTGATACAGCCATCTTGTATTGTTTGATAAAATAAAACATTTAAAAATTGACTGTATCAAGAGTTTCTAAAAAGTTTTCATCTTATCAATGCTTTTAATGAGTCCTCCCAGTGGGTAAGGGACATAAATTTTAATTATCTTTTGAACATTCAAAAGACGTCTTTTATAAGCTCCGAGTTGTTCCATATTTTGCGTGTTTTAAATTTTGACTGGGTATACAACAGTCATAACATCTATTCAGTTTGACAGATCTCGTTAAAGAAAAACAAGTTGATGATCAAATGAATAAAGCAAAGAAATTAAAATCAGTAGCCAAAGGGTTCAACGATAAACAAAACTCAAATCAATCAATCAGTCTTATGTTTCTGGTCAACATTAAACAAGATTTTTCTTTAAAAAATTTTTTTAGGTGTTTTTTACAACTTTTGATTTTTGTAATATTTATAATGCATCAATCTACAAAATTTAAACAAGAGAAAATTAATATCAGGGGAGATATTACGTCACAAAGTTATTTAAATTTACGCATATTTAGGTAGTTTTTCCGCCTTTTTGGATGTCATAAGAAATTTTGGAAAAAAAATTTAATTTCACATAATTTTTTTTTTAATTTCTTATGAGAAAGTTATTAGTTTTGGCTTTATTCCCACTTTTTATTGAAAAGTGCTTTTGAGTAGTGTACGACCTAAATTTATAGCCCATATAAATATAGATTATAAATATTCTTATATTATTATAATTCATTCTTATATTGTTATCTATCAAAAATACATAGTATATAAATAACTATTTAATATATGATGGTGTTGCAAATAATATAACTAATTATTGGACATATTTGAATTTGTGGTAATCGAGATAAGTAATTTTGAATAAAAACATGTTGAACAAATTTTTGTATTTTTTTAGTAATGTGAAATAAAAATTCTTCTCAAAAAACTATAATTTGATTGCATTCACTTATTACGTATAAAAGAAATTTTTTTGCGTTACAAAGTAGAAGATAAAAAGTTGTTCGTTCTGAAAACAAATATTGATTTGTTTACTCTTAGAATATAACATATTATTGCTTATTTAATAAACTTAAAAAAAAATAAAAAATTATTAAAACAAAAAAGATCTGCCTTGTTTCGCTATTACTAATTTACTTTGACAAAAATAATAAGTTAATTAAAATTCCATTAATCGTTAAATACTTCAGAAATTATAGTAATACTTTTAAGAATAACGTTTGATTCTTTTTATTGATTGCTAATGCATGTGTTTGAATCAAGAAAAAAGCTTAAAAAACATGTTTGAATCCAGAAAAAAGTTTAAAAAACGAACTTTTAATTTCCCACATAAACCAAAAAACACAAATAGTATCTATTATGGCAGAATACAGAAGTAAAAAAAAAAAGACATGTTAACCTTCTCATACAGTTTCAGAAGAGCGGAGATTTTTCTTTTATCTTTAATCTCGATATGTTGGTTTCTACACATGAAGCGGAACTTCAAGTGAAGCAAACCTCAGGCTTTTATAGTTAAAAGTTTAAAAAAGTAATTTAATCATCTTGATAATTAAATGATAAAACAGTTTTCTCTTTTAAATACCTAGAAATCGCGTAACAAAGGAAGTCCATACACAAAATAAAAGACAACACAAACGACAACTTTTACTGCGCACGGTTTTGTTCTCATTATTTATTTTAAACACATGTATATATATATATATATATATATATATATATATATATATATATATATATATATATATATATATATATTTGAGGGGGATACAGAAAGTATTTTGTGTAGGGTCCGGGTCTTTCTCCGAGTTTTAATTTATAAAACATCACGTTCGTCAATTTAAAATTATTCGTTTTAGCTTTGTTGATTAATAATATTTTTGAACATCTAAATCAATTTAACCGTTAAGTTCAAACGCATACCCTATCGTTATGGTAATATGAAAACAAGTTAATTGAAGACTTTTTAAATCAAATTTTTTTTAAGTATAAGCATTTCTAGCATATTTAAGTATTCAAAGTTTAAATATTTCTGGACCAACTTTTTTATTTAAAGACACATTGTATTTAAAGATATGTTAAAGACACATCGAATTTGACTTTGGTAAAGTCATATTAAGCTATCAAAATAGACCTAAATATTACTGATATAGTAAAAAAGGGGCTCAAAAAGTATATATGTATTCATCTATATATATATATATATATATATATATATATATATATATATATATATATATATATATATATATATATATATATATATATATATATACATATATACATATATATATATATATATATATATATATATATTATATATATATATATATATATATATATATATATATACATATATACATATATATATATATGTATATATGTATATATATATATAGACACGAACAGTTTTTTTAAAGACGTAAAAATGATTTCATAGAACAAAGGCACCGATATAATTCTTTAAATCTTCAAATCTGTTTATAGCTGAAAACGTTTTCATTGATTTTGTTGTTATTAAAATGGTAGTGACAGCGAATTTTTTTATCAACCCGTTGAATCTGTAAATCTTTCATGATAATTTGTATCGATCTAATATTTCACTTTATTTGAAAGAAACTTGAATTATAACGAATAATAGAGTTTATCTTTGCTATATAATTACTTTAATTAGAGGATTTTGAATTTGCCGTTTTTTTGCTGTAGCACTACGCAATTTCTTAAAATCGCTTGTTTTAGCAAAAAAAAAAATTATTCCAATTGATAAATCTTGTTTAATAAATCGATTGATTTTAGTGACACTCAATGAAAGTATTCATAAATGCAGGTATCACAACTCGATTTATTAAGGATTATTGATGTCGGTTAAAATAACGTTTATAAATATCTTCAGTTATTATGAGGAAAATACAAAGTTTATTTAATTTCTAAAAATAACATTTTAAAATGTAATAATAGTTCGCAATTTTAAAATAGCTTACATTTTTATTTAAAAAAAAAGAAGTTTTATAACAAACAGAATACTAGTTTTTTTCAAGGAATTACCTTTCATTAAGGAATTACTTAACTTGTGAAACGCTATTGATTACCACTGAATATTAGTAATTACCGTTAAAAATAATCTTCACATTTAACACCTAATAAATACTTCCTGTTCAATTTTATATTATTTATAATTATACAAAAGTTATATTTTTTAATCTATAAAAGAAGCTAAAGTAAGATAATCAATTAATTTCCTTGGTTTCATATTAGCAAGCTAGATAAATTTTCTCATTCAAAAACATTTAAATTCTTACAGATTTTAAAATCAATGCAAAATGGATAGAGTTTTTCAAAAAAGATCCAGAGCAATCAAGCAATACTTATTTTTATTGATTTTAAGCAGGTAATACTTTTTGCTTATTTTTTATTTTTTTGAAATATTTTAACGTTTTTAAAATTATTATTATTAACTATGTTTAAAATTTATTTACATAGCTCAATGGCCGCACTTCATCGAAAATTGCATGTAAATATATTTATATTGCTTTTATAATTTGTTTATATTATTTCCATAAATAATAATAATAAAAATATTGTAATAAAATAACAAAGAAAAAAAAATCGTTGAAGAATATTTCATAATGTTACAATTGCTATCAAAATTTATTGTAATAAATTATTATAAAATTAATTATAATAAATGATAATACTAACTTTGATAATTTAATATAAGTCATTAACAAACAATTACTTTTAGGTTACCTCAAAAAAAGTCTCTCCGGATGTGGTTAACTCGGTAATCTCAGCCTACAAAGATGCTTTTAAAAACTGTTATAAAAACTTCAAGTATGAAAGGTGGAACTGCCCAGTTCCTCAAGCATTCTCCCAGATTAATACTCCTGTATCACTCACATTTACTTACCCTCACGGTAAGTTTTTTCAGTAAGAGTTCCGACTAGTTCCATCTTTAGACATAACAACTTTGAGACCTAACTTATAATGGAACAAGTTTTTAGTACTTGTTATTCATTCACGTATTTATTTTACTAAAATGTCTTTTTTAAATAGAAGAATATCAATTTTTTTATTGTAAAAGCCCTATTTAATATGTATGAAGTATAAATTTATAGCAGCCGTAGCGCAAAGACAATTGTTTAGGCTCAGAACTAAAAAACTCAATGTCGGGTAAGCGACAATGGTAAAAACTCTGGGCAGATAAGCGACTATGGTAAGGATGAAGGCGTAAACTTCCCGAATAAATGTACTTCTACGGTACTCTGTGACACGAGCGTTATGTATCCAATTATGACTTTTTTTTCATAATTGTATGTTTTTTTGTAAAAAAAATCCTTGTAAGCAGCTTGTGTTAAAAGTGATAAGTACATCTTCTGACAAATAGGTTAAACGTGCAAAAAGTGGTGCATACACCATGTGGCTTGGGGCAGCGTTATGTTATTAATATTTATAAATATTGCTATATTTTTATATATATTCATTTTTCTAAATAAATGAATAAAAATATGAGGTATAATATATAATAATTAAATAAAAATAATAAAAAAAGAAAAAAATAATAATAATAAATATGTAAAAGTAAAAATAGACAAAAATAAAAATATATAAAAAAAACAACAGAAATATAGATGAAAAAAAGAGTATAAAGAAACTAAAAAAAATGTTTCTTACGGGATATATATATATATATATATATATATATATATATATATATATATATATATATATATATATATATATCAAGCAGCAACCTTCTTGGTGCACCTAAATAAAATTAGTATATATATATATATATATATATATATATATATATATATATATATATATATATATATATATATATATATATATATATATATATATATATATATATATATATATATATATATATATATATATATATATATATATATATATATATATATATATATATATATTTATAACTATTTCTTTTTTTTAGCAACTAAAGAAACTGCTTATGTTTATGCTATTGTTGCAGCAAGCATCTTAAATCGTATTGTTCGCAATTGTCGACAAGGAGTTTATCAAGATTTGACTTGTGTCAAACACTCTATAAATGGTACGCAAAGCAATCAAGACGAATCGTTTTCAGTAAATATAAGCAATGCTTTAAAATTAGTCAAGCGTATTATTAAAATATTCGATTACAAGTATGTAAGAGATGAGAAAAGAAAAGCATTTAACTGGAATAATTCTGTAATTGGCTTAAAGGCGTTTACCGAACGTTTAACAACTGTTTGTAAATGCCACGGACTCTCCGGCTATTGCTCAAGTAAAACATGCTGGAAATCTTCTCTTTCTTCTTTAAAAGAAACAGCCGTCGAGTTAATGACGCTTTACCATGACGCAAAAAAGTTCGAAGAACAACACCAACAATCAGATCCCAGTACACAGAGCACCAATGTTATGAAAAGTTTTATCTCAAAAGATGTTCCAAACAGCTCAGTACTTGTTTACTTAACGGAATCGCCTGACTATTGCAAAAAGAATTCTTCAATAGAAGTACAAGGAACTCTTAATAGAGAATGTAACCATCATCTAGATGACAGTTGCAAAAAATTATGTTCCAGTTGTGGTTACAGAAAGCATTCGTTTGTAAAGACGATTGAAAATATGCAATGCAACTGTAAATTTCGCTGGTGTTGCACAGTAGTTTGTGAAAAATGTGTATCGAGACAAATATCTTCAAGATGCTCACTTCCAACACTGAGATAATAGTTTAACAAATATCTTTTAAAGGCAATGTTCACAAAAATACTAATTATTTAAAACTTATGTGTCGTGTAAATGTGCAATCAAAATCATAAAAATTGAAACAAAGTTGACATTAAAATTAATTATTATAGGCTAATTGTATTTATTAAAAATTTAAATTATTTTTATCAGAGAGTTTTATATTATTTTATTGTCAAAAAAATGTATTTATACGCAAATTTTTTTTCTTTTTGTATACTGATAAAATGTGGTTTTTAAGGGTTTCGGAAAAACTATATTATATGTATTAAAGTTATTATTTTATGATGTATTTATGCGTTAGAGAAGATTGCAATATTATATCTATTGTTTTGCTAAACCGGAAAAGTGCGTACCGAATACGTCCGGTGCAATAACGATTGCTTTTGGTGATAAAGATTATTTCATATTGTGGTAAAACGGATCTTAACAAATACAGATTTTAATTAAATATGTGAATTAAAAATCCTAATTTTATCACACCTAACTTTTTTTTACGATTTTAGTTGTTTTTTTATTTTAAAAATATTTTCTTGAGGAAATCGCCTTTTTTACTGACATCAACCAAGTTTTTAAGAAAGAAATCTAGGCATGATTGCAGTTTTTCAAAGTTTTCATTAAATTTTGTAACCAGTTGTTTATAAAAGGGTTTTTGCAATATCATAGGAATCCATAAACTACTTCACGAATTACAAACTATGTTTCTTTTTTAATTTTTTTCATTGCTCTTTCGAGTTACTCTGAAGTCAACATTTCATTTATTTGGAGTTTAACGAATATGCCTTTAATTACCTTTTTCTTTGTCTCAGATAGTTTTGAAAACGTGAGACAAAGTTATGTAGTAGAAGTTTTGTAAAACTTCTACTCCATAATCCAAGTCTGTGCAAAATATTTTACCAATCCTGGATGTTGTTCGTGGGAGCCAATTCTTACAATAATAATCATCAGTACTGCCGTCCCATAAACAAAGGAAACATGAATACTTTGTTTGTCCCGTTTGAAAGCCATTCAAGAACTTAAAAGCCTCGAAAACACCACAAACATCTTATTTGATTTCAGATTAATTAATTTTGTCAATAAGTTTTGTACAGGATGTACAGGAGACGAAAGAAAATACTTTTATTGTGAAGCATAAATATATATGAATTTTTTCCATTGAGCTAGGTCATGGTCAAGCCTTAGAAAATTGAACAAACTAAAAAAATTTTGACTGTAACATAGATCATTACATAATTCATAATAACTCTTCATGTTGACTGTCATTATGTCGGACAGGTACTCTAGATGATGATATGTCAGAATTTTTAAAATCATTTTTCTGTACTTTGTCATAATCATACAAAAGTAACAGCCATCGTGATGGTTCTTTGGCTCTCATTATTCTGAAGATGGCAAAACCCATTGTCTTTTTATCTATAATGTAACTACTCTGCTAAAGTACATATCTTGATCACCCTTAGCCATTTCAAAATATTTTTATTATTTTACCAACAATGTGACATCTTTCAGAATCCTATGTTAAATTTGCTTTCTTTCAATATAATGTATACATTCATAGCAAAAAATATTTGAAAGAGTTCTTTCATCCTCTTGTAGTCATTATAAAAAAAAACGGAACAGATCTACATATAGTAGCGGATCATTTATCAACACACAGGCATATTATGCTACACTTCCTGCAATGTGAAACTGTATAAAAGTTCTACATTACTGTAGAAGAATTCTAATTTAAAAATGAAAGTTTGTTTCTAACGTGTGGGTGTCACATCGCAAAAACGTAGTGGGTTACGAGTTATGTGTATTAAAATATATAGAGATGGAAAGGACAAGAAGAAGACGCTTTTGTCTTATCACTAAGTCGCTTATCTGCACACAATTTATCTACACATTTATTTATCTTCACACACAAAAAATAAAAAAGTCAAAAGGAAAATAAAAAGCAAAACTTTGTGAAGAAGTTTGAAAAAAATGCAAAGTAATTCAATAATATTTTAGACTTTGTCAAAACAAATATAACGCAGGCCTGTAGGAACAGAAACTATATTGGAGGGGGAGGGGGGAGGGGATGTAGTGCAGGAATAAGGGGCCCCGAAATAGTTTTAAGGACCCTTTTTTTTATATATAGTCACTTTTTAGTCAATTTTCTCAAAATTATTTATTTGAAAAATTGTTGGAGGAAGGAAGGAGGGGAAGGAAGGTGGGGTAAGAGGGGGATAAAAGCCCCTGCTACCCCCTCCCCCCGGTTACTACAGGAATGTAATGAACAAATTCTTTATAATCAAAATTGAGAGTTTTGTAATAATATACTTAAAATAAAAGTCATAAGGGTTCATCAAAAATGAAAAAAGTAACAAATTAAATAAAAGTCATAAGGGTTCATCAAAAATGAAAAAAGTAACAAATTAAATAAGTAAAAATTATAAATGTTCAAACAATAAAAAAGAATTTAAAATTAAAAAAACAATAATAGTCTAAAATTCTAATTAATTTTTTTTTAAATTTCTTTTGAATATTATTGGAACACCTTTATTTCCTCATCCTACTTTCGAGAAAAGCTAACAAACTCCCATAAAACGTATTGTGAAACACTAAAGATGGCGCGAAAAACGTTATAGCTTTTAAACTGTGAATGATAGAGTGTAAACATAATTAATAAACATTAAAAGTATAAATTAATTAACAAACAATAAAAAAATTTTCTGATAGCAATGGCTTTGTTACATTGTGTTATAAACAATAGTCAACAATCTCCTAACTTTTGAGAGAAGGCAACAAACATCCTAACTTTTGAGATGGGTTAACAAACTTCCTAACTTGAGAAAAGCTAACAAACCTCCTTACTTTTGAGAAGAGCTAACACACCCTAGTGAAAATATTTTTTACAAAAAAAAAGTGCACCAGAAGCGTATTGCATTATCAAAACCACCGTACTTTGTTCTGTAATGGTAGCGTTTTTTTTTATGTGCTATTATTTTTCCCGTTCCTTAACACATACTTGGACCTTTGGGACCCAAATCTAATGGAAAATTTTAAACAAACATTAATTACAGTAAAAAAGCGTTTCCATTACTATTTAAATGTATAAATAACATTCCTCTGTTTTGTATACTTCCTTGTGGTATACCACAAATAAATTTATTAATAGATTCTATGTGCTTTTTTTATCTGCTGCAATAGTTACTAAAAAATTTTTTAAAAATTAATAAGTAATTTCTTAATTAAGTTAATTTCTCGTTTATATTAACGACTTATATAAATTTTCTAACATTTTAAACTTAATTTTGTTTGCAGATGATACAAACTTGTTTTATTCTAGTAAAGATATCAGTAAATTATTTCAAACAGTAAACAAAGAACTTGAAAAATTAACCCAATGGTTCAAATCAAACAAACTATCTTTGAACATCAATAAATCCAAATACACTTTGTTCCATCGTCTTCATAAAAAACAAGATATTCCATTAAAACTTCCTGATCTTTTTATTGATAACGCATTATTAAAAAGAGAGCAATCAATAAAATTTTTAGGTGTGGTTCAGGATGAAAATTTAACCTGGAGGGACCACATAGGTCTAATTGAAAATAAAATATCAAAAAATATAGGTGTTTTGTATAAAGCCAAGCAGTTTTTAAATCTATCTTGTTTAAAAAACTTATATTTTTCTTTAATTCATTGCTACTTAAATTATGCAAACGTTGCTTGGTGCAGCACAAACGCAACAAAAGTAAAAAAACTGTTTAGTAAACAAAAACAGGCTATAAGGATAATTACAAACGTAGACCGTTTCTCTCACACTCAAACATTATTTAATAAACTTAATATTCTAAATGTATATAAACTAAACCTTTACCATTTTCTTATCTTCATGTTTAAACTTGATAAAAAAATATCACCAATGTTATTTAATTCACTTTTTGAAAAAATAAACCACATATACCCTACCAGATTTTCAAAAAACAATTACATTCAATCCAAAACACATTATTCAGCAACCAAATTCTCAATTGCTAACCGAGGTCCTAAGCTGTGGAATACAATATTAAATAATGAGCTGAAATCTAATTATTCTTTAAACCAGTTTAAAACAAAACTTAAGCAATTACTGATAATACATGAAAATGAATTAAAGTTTTTCTAAAAAGCTTTTTAAACTAGCAAACAAAAACAAAAATTAACCTACTAATTACTCTTTAATATTATATTTAATATTCTAAACAATAGTCTGCTATTGTAAATGTATTTCTTATCTTATAAGTTTTGAATTTACAAACGATTTTTTTAAGTTTTATTATTTGAAATACTAATTACTAAAAATATTGTAAAATTTTATAATTTCAATTTTTATTAAAAAAAGTTATTGTAAATTCTTTTTGTAATATTAATACTTATATATCATCTTATTTTACTAATCAGTTCTTAAATATAAATACTCTTTGAATTACTAAATATTTTAAACGTTATATATTTTATTTTTTGCATTTTGTTAAAACATTTTATTTGATGAATATGCATTTTTTTTGGGGGGGGGGGGGCTTAATGATAAGATGAATTTTGTCTTCTTCAAGCCCCAGTCATGTAAATATTTTTTTTTATAAATTACGAGTGTAAATTATTTTCAATCGGCAAATACAATACTAAAAAAAAAAAAAAAAAAAAAAAAGTATTGCTCATATCGTTTAACAATGCCAAACATTAAAAACTCTCAAAAAGATAATAGAGTTTTAGTCTGCCTAAAAAGGATCAGGAATGACAAAAGTAAAGAAGGAAAGCAGTCTGTAAAGACGAGTGTAATAAATAAAAAAAGTGCATTTTCAAAAAAGTGTGTGTGTGAAAAAATGGTACATCTCCACCATTTTTTTAACATGAATATTATGGGCTATTCAACTAGCGTGACATTGTGTCAATTTAATTATTATTTCAACCGAGAAATAATAACTATAAGGAGAAAATCTAAGCGTAATAGTAAAGTACACCTATTATATAAGTAATTTTACAGACTTATCAATTCTATATTGCCAACCCATGAGTTGAACGACTCAGGATATCCATACTACTTTACTAATAATTTGTTTTTGAGTTTAAGAATAACTTTTTCAATCCTAAATATATTTTGATCAGTTTTTTGCATTTCTTGTTCATAAAAAGTACCTTGTATTTCTTCACCATTATCGTCAGTTATTTTAAACGTTGGTGGATCTGTGAACTGAATCTGTGACACTGTAAAAACATCTTCAGTCCATATCGGTGTGTATCCTTTTTCAAACGTTCCCTTCTTTTTAACTATCCTAACTCTATCACCAATTGAAAACTTTGGTTTTACAGACTCTGATCGTGCATTTCCATTTAGATTTAACCAAACAATATTTTTATTCTTTTTACCGCTAGCTGCAACTGGTATCATTTTAATTGAAGAATGCTTTGTGTTGTTGTTTTTATTTATTATTTCATCTAAAACGTCAATATATTTTTTTAGTAGAATTAGCTGAAAAGTACTTCAATTTTATCTTTTATTGTTCTATTCCAACGTTCAACTGCACAACTTTTTTCTTTATTTTCAGTTGAACATAACTCAACACCTAACGCTTTAACATGCTTATTATAAAATTTTAAGCCTTTATCTGCCCGCATTTTTTGACACCTTTTTTTGTTAAAGATTTTACTTAATGTATTAGCAACATCAACTCCAGTTTTACTATTCAATGGAACAATTCATCCGTACTTTGAAAAAACATCTATCACCATTAAAAAGCATTTTATACTGTTATTCAATTTGGAAAAAGATTTCATGTCAACTTAATCAGCAGCCCATATTTTATCGATTCCATTTAAAATAACTTTTTTTTTTCTGAAATATTTTACAATTGGTCTATGAAGCTCGTTTGCAAGTTTTTCAGTCCATTTCAGTTCTTTATCCTTGTCTTTTTTACTGATCGTTGGTGGTTTTTTTCAACACCTATTTCATATGGGTTCAAAGAACCAAACTTTGCTTTAGATGATATAATTGGTTTTATAATACCTCGTTCAATTCTTTCACGTATTGTAGGATTTTTTATAGCATCCTTTTCTTCGATCATAATTTTATCAGCTAAATTTCTTTTCGCTGTATTATCGAAGTATCTATAAGCAAGATCGTGATCGTAAGCTGCATTATCAACTCTATCTATAGGTTTGCTCTATTCTTTATATGCGTCAGTAGAAGTTAATCTTTCATCTAAATTATTACCAGGACCTGCAATGTTCATACCAGATAAATGCATTTCACCTGGGAACTTTGACCATGGTAGTTTTATTTTACTTGTTGCTGAATTAATTAAGCCTACTAAATCACCTCCTTCTTTTGCTGATACGAATTAAGTCTTTATTTTTCCGCAAATAGCACAAGTTCCACGTTGCATATTTCTATTGTTTTTACTCACAACATTTTGCAAATTGTATTTGTTTTGTTTCTACATTTAACGCTGTATGTTTATATATATATAGAAAAAAATTATATATAGCATTTTTATATATATAAAATGAAAATCTTAATTATATAAAAATGGATAGGTTTACTTTAATAAGAAGTTAATCGTTCATCTAAATTAGTACCAGGACCTGCAAAGTTCATTCCAGGTAAATGCATTTCACCTGGAAACTTTGGACCAAGACCATGGTAGTTTTATTTTACTTGTTGCTGAATTAATCGAACTCACTAAATCTCCTCCTGTTTTTGATGATATAAATTGAGTTTTTGTTTTTCCGCAAATAGCCCAAGCTCCACGTTGCATATTTCTTTTGTTTTTACTCA
Source organism: Hydra vulgaris (assembly GCF_038396675.1). Taxonomy (NCBI): domain Eukaryota; kingdom Metazoa; phylum Cnidaria; class Hydrozoa; order Anthoathecata; family Hydridae; genus Hydra; species Hydra vulgaris. The sequence goes on from NC_088922.1 coordinate 5,259,858, forward strand.
CAACATTTTGCAAGTTTAGTGTCTACATTTAACGCAGTACATTTTTATATATAGAAAAAAATGATATATAGTTTTATGTAAAAATGAAAATCTTAAATATATAAAAATGGATATTATAGATTTGTCATGGAATGCGAATAACAATAAGAGAAATAATAATAAGTTGTTTCCTAATAGTATAAGAGGAATTATTGTTAGAAAGTCGGATTGTGGAAAAACGAATTTATTATTGAATTTACTTTTGAGACCTGGTTGGTTAGACTATAATAATTTACAAGTTTTTGGAAAATCTCTTTTTTAACCAGAATACAAAATATTAAAACAATCTTTTGAAGAAAAATTACCAAAAGAAATTATTCTTGAACTATTTAAGCTACAAAACAAAATAGAAAAATTAAATGCAAACCCTGAGCTTATAATTGAAGACATTTCAAAAAATTTAAATGAGATAACAGATATGGAGTGTAAGTTTTTTGAAACAGCTGAAGATGTAGCAGATACTGAAGATCTTGATATTCATAAAATGATTTGATGATATTTGATGATTTACAATTAACAATGCAAAATAAGTGTGAAAAGTATTATATAAGAGGAAAACATAGTAATGTAGATTGTTTCTATCTTGGACAAAATTATTTTATGTTACCTAGACAAACTATAGGAGAAAATACAAATTTTCTTTGTTTATTTCCACAAGATTTAAAAAATTTAAATCGCATTTATAATGATCATGTTTCAAGTGACATGTCAAAAGATGAGTTGAAAAGTTTTTGTAAAAAAGTTGGGTCAGAACCTCATGGGTTTGTTATTATAGATCTATCTTTTAAAAGAGAATCTGAAGTGGATTAAGTTATTTTTATATACTAACTTGTTAATTAAAAAAATATTTCAATTGAAGCAAATAGTAACACATTAAAAACAGTTTTAAATATTGCATCTGGTTTTAAAGTTGATTTTACAACTTTAAATTCAATTAGATCTGTTTTAGGTTTTAATAGTCAAGTATTTTCATCAGGTTTATATCAATCAACTGATATTGTAAACATATTGAGAGTCAACAGTATATGAATAACAAATGATATAATAAGAGCATCATATGTAAATGGAGAAACAGATAACGTTATATTATTATTTTTTTCCAACTGTAAGTCCTGGATATAAATTTATTCAAGAGCCGTATAACTTAATTTTCTTACCAGTAACACTAAGAACAATATCAGAATTGGAAACTAAAGTGATCATCAAAATGGGAATCCTTTAAATTTACGAGGAGAAGAAGTACGAGGATTAATAGATTTCATATAAGAAAAGTAAAATAATTTTTATAAAAAAAATACCAAAAAATTATTTTTTGTAATATAAAGTGAGTAAATATACTAATATTAAAATAAATGTTTCGCAAGGACAATTAGAAAAACTTAAGAAAGCAATTGAAGATGGTTATGGAGCTAGTATTAAGTTATCACATTCAGATCTCAATGGTGAGCATGTATTAGTTGTAACAGATTATAAATTGAATATAATTAAAAGAGCATATGAAAAACGTAAAGGCTTAATAATTACTTTAAGTAAAACACAACTAGCACACAATTCTAAAATAAAGGGAGGATTTATTGGTGCACTTTGTCCTTTACTTTGTACAGCTGGAAAATTTTTAATATCAAGAGTTGCTCCAGCACTTCCAACAGGCTTATTAACAGGAGTAGGTTCAGGAGCTGGATCAGCTATGGTTGATAAAATTGCTGAAAGGGTATTGTGTACTTAAAAAAGAATGGAAAAGGAGTTAAAATGACAGTTGCATAGTTGAAATGGATATACATCAACAGGATCAGTTCTATTGTTAGGACCAAATTCACAATTTGCTAATATTCCATTCTTGAATATGATTCTGTAATTTCTTGAATTTTTTTATATTGCAATATAAAAAGAAATGCCAAAAAATAATCAGCCAATACATAAATTTATAAACAAATATATACCAGATGAACCTCTAACAATACTTCTTCATTCTAAGGTACAAAAAGATTTGGAGCACCCTTCAGTATTAATAAATGAGAATAAATATGAAATATTTGCACAACACGACATTACAATAAAATCTCTGTCACATCAATATATTCTTTAAAGGTTTGGTGTAGTAGTTAATGAAGTTGTTGCGTTAGTTTCATTAAAAGAAGAACTTAAATTAAAAATGTTAAGTTTACAAAATTCTGTAATATCAGAATCTGTTGATGATATTGTAGTAAATATTGTTAATAATTCTGTTTCTGACGTATTAATTAAAAAAGAAGAAAGTTTTTGCTTTGTTAATTTATTGTAAATATTTTTTTTCCCTTATTAAAAATGGAATTTAGTTGCAAAAAGCTGTGTAATAATATTTATTCAGATATACCAAATGCGCCAGTTGAAAATGATAATTCTAAAAACCAAGACACTATGGAAAACCAAGCTCATATATATAGTCTAAATAAAATTAATGAGGTTTAAAAAGAAATAGAGCGTGAGAGAGAAAAGAGAAATATGTTAAGTAAAAAGTATCAAAGAGCTGTAAAAATAATTTCAGCAATTGGTAATTCATTACTAGCAAGCACCATGGCACTTGGAACTATTGGAATTGGCTTTTTAGCAACAATAATTGCTGCACAATAATTGCAGTAGCTATCGCATGTGAAAGTGGAAGGAGCAGGAGCGTTAGGAGCAGCTGTTTTATCATGAATATGAGGGCAAGTTTATAAAAAATTAAATTTAAAAGCAGAAAAGCATGTAAAGATTAAAGTACTTGCTGATTCAAAACTAAATACAATAAGTGATCATATTTCTAAAGCTTTAGTAGATGGAAAAATAACTGATACTGATTTTGAACCAATACTTAGTGAACTTAAAAAATTTAAAGCCATGCTTGAGCAAATTAGAAAAAATTCAGAAGAATTAATTAATGAACAAACCAAAGAAGCATTAATTAAACAAGGAATAGATGAGGCAATTAATATACTCGAAAGTAGATTTAGTGAAAATGTAAACGTCAAAAGAAAAAATAATTTATTAAAACATAAAACACAACGTAACAATTTATGTTGTGTTTTTTTTATCTTTTTTTATAAAAAAGCAAAATGTCATTTCTAAAAATTGAAGATCCTGAAAAAAGAGATAAAATTAATAAAGAATTCTTGGATATTAAAAAAAAAATACAGAGAAATAGTTTATATGAAAAGATGGGTGAAACTAATTTACAGTTAGACTTAGAAAAATTGTACAAGCCATTAATTGATAGTCATGATGGAATAAAAGAAAACATAAATAAATTGCAAAATCAAGCTAATAAATTTGCACTCACTTTTTCAAATTCTTATCCTGAAGCAAATAAAGAGATAAAGATAACTGATTCTAAAGAACTATTATCCTCTCAGGAAATATATCATTAAATTATCGAAGAATGTATATTAATAGTAAAAAATCTACAGATACTACATTTGGAATACATTCTAAAGATGATATATTATATATTGGAAAAAAATCAACACATATTAATGATGATGATATAATTATTGATGATGAAACATATTATGGTACTCCTGGACTTTGGGAGTTGATAACAAAGTTTAATCCTAATAAGGAAATATATAGTGAAGATGACCTTAAAAAATATCGAGATATGTTAATACAAACCGATGCAATTACTTTTGAAAACCCATACAAACCAAAGTCATCTAGCAGTGGAAAATACAGAGAAATAATAGCACCTATTTGGAAAAATATATAAGAAAATAGGAAGCGTGAATCAAAAGGAACAGGAGTAGGAATAGGAATAGGAACAAAAATACAAATTATAATTCTTCCTAGCGACCCTATTGCATTAATTGAAATGCTTGAATTACGTATAGCTGCATGGAAAGAAGGTAACACTAGATCAAGAAATGAAGCTGTTGCAATTTGTGATAAATTATTACGACAAGGTATAATAAATAGTTCACAGTATAAAGCAATACAAAATAATTTATAATTACATATTAGTGCATATAAAAATATTTAGTACATAAAAAATGCTAATTGTTCATAATAAGAGATATATAAAGAAACATGTTATTGGAGAAAGTGGTATATTCGAAAGTATAAGAGATTTATTTAAACGAATAAAAACGTCAAATGCAACAAGATTATCTTCAACTATGTTGAAGAAGTTGGGTGCTAGTAGTTTAGGAAAAACTGCAATAACTGCAGCTAAATCAGCAGGAAAAGAACTTTCAACGTCAGCGATAGAAGCTGCTAGAAATGCTGCAGATGATGGGGTCTGCAATAAGATCAATAAAAAAAATATCAAATGAAAGTGCTATAAGAATAGAAGATATAGTTAAAAAAGGGCGTGGTCTTCGACTTACGTAGGAGCACAATGAGCTACACTTAGATTTCACTTGTTAAATCAATGAGTTACGCTAAGACTTGAGTAAACGTAGATTTGCGAAATTTTTTTATACAATTAGTTTTTTAAGAATTGTCAATCAAAAAAAATTTTTTTATATTGTATATAAAAAAACAAAATGAGAACTTCCAAAGTTTTAAATTTTACAGAAATGCCAATTGTAGATAATGGAATTGAAAGATTTGAATTCCATGAATATGAGCCAGTGGTTCGTAAAAATCTAAATAGTGCTGGAGAAATAAGAATCAACGTTGAGCAACAAGATTTGTTAACACTTCCATCTAAAGCTTTTCTCTTATTTGAAAGACAACTTGTTAAATTAGATGATGGAACAGCTTATGCTAATACAGATGCAGTGACGCTGACAAATAATGGTATTATACACTTATTTAGTCAAATATCATACCAATTATCAAACCAAGATATAGAAACTATTTATCACCTAGGTCAAGCAACTACAATGTTAGGAATGCTTAAATACCCAAATGACTTTCAATTAGCGCAAAGATTAAATCAACTGTGGTTTAAAAATATCGCAACAACAGCAGCTGCAGCTTTAGGTAAAAACTACTTGCTGCTGCAGCTTTAATCTTAATAAAATATCATTGTTTATACCATATGTGATCCCATCAGATGTAGAAAGGATTATTCTTTATAAATCTATTGAATCAAAAGGACACTTCCAGTAAGTTTTCACGCGCGTCAGTGTGAAACTAGAACTGTTCTACAATCTACTACATTTTCTTGTAGACTGAGCGTAAAGACATCTTCTGAATAACTAAGATACATTATTGTTGCATTTCAAACAAGTAAGGATGGAGACCAAAATCCTAATGCTTCAATATTTGATCATCGCGACTTGAAAACTATGTAAATTATGCTTAATCAAGAAAGATATCCTGCTGTTGATTATAATTTGTCATTTCCGAATCAGCAATTTTCAAGAGCTTATAGAGATGCAGCTGTGTTTAATGAAAAATTTTATGGAATGAATGAATTGATCGCACAGATTCTAGAATACATCATAGAATCATATAATACATTTATAAAACATACTCGTTTCCATTGTATTATTTCAAAAACTCTTTTGAGTATAATAGTATCTTTTTAATAATAGTATTTTATAAATCCACAAAATCAGTTGCGGTGTAATAAAATGTAATGCATAAAAAAATATCTTCTTTTGTCAAAAAAGCAAGAACTTTTCATTATTTAAGCAAAGATATTGTAAACAGTAACTTTTAAAATATTATGCGTGTGTGATATTAGTTAATGTATTTTAACTATTTAATAGTTTACTTTTATAAAAAAAAAAATTTAGTCAAGATCATTATTTATAATATATACAAAAACTGGTCTTAAAATAACGTGGTAAGTTTTAAACATAAAATATTTTTTTTTTACAATAATGTCGTATATAGTATGATCAAAATAGTTTTGTCCACCATAAGTCGGCCCAATTTGCATTGTGGCGAAATTGTGTAATAAAATGTTATCAGTGATAACAAATAATAATAATTAATGTTTAATTATACTTACCTATTAGAATTAATAACTTAAAATGGGATAAAATGTGACTTAATAACTTAAAATGGTTTCGGAAGCGCGGAATTACTTTGATAAAGTTGTAGTAAATGATAAGAAATACGGAGATTGCAAAAAATGCCATAAAAGAATCGCTTGTCTAGGAAGCAGCACAAACGACCTTATTGGTCACGTCAAAAGTTGCGAGAAAATAGATTTAAAAATCATCCAGTTCCAGACCAGTTTTGACTAAGATGTCGTTAAACTATCTTCTTGCCAAGTTGACAGCTCTTGACGGATTGAGTTATGGACCTAATCGAATTAGGTCCATAACTCAATCCGAAACACTAAGAATGCTTTTTGAAAATTATGGGCATAGTTAGTAATATATATATATATATATATATATATATATATATATATATATATATATATATATATATATATATATATATATATATATATATATATATATATAGCAAGTCAGCGTCCACATAATAGCAAGTCAGCGTCCACAATTTCAGAAAAAGTTAAGATGTTTCATGCTAAAGTCAAATGTTTAACGATTTTCGTATCTGGAGATTAACGCCTCTGCAAAATTAGAACTAATGTCAGCTTTCACAACCTTTGATTATTTTTAATGTTTTTACGAAAATCGTAAAAACATTAGGTTGGTATCATTGAGTTATTATTTGCACAATCCCGATTTTTTTTTTAAATAAAAACCACACACTTTTTTACTTTTCCAAAAATGTTCAATTTTATGCTGCAAAATTATTTGATCAACTATTTGCAACAAAAGAAAATAGTCTCCAACCAAAATAAATGATCGCGCTAAAAGCAACCAAGAAGAACCATCACAATCGACATCTTTTTTTTGTGGAAATTCAAGAAGTTCTATATCAAAATCAATCAACAGCAAAAAAGCCAAAAAAAGTCAAGACCTTCACCAAAAGAATATGAAGTAACTGGTGTGAAATCAGAAGCAGTTTTGAAATTTGAACTAGCCATTACACAGAATTCAGGAAACTTCCTCGGAAGCAGAAAGAGTTTTCTCCTTGTCTTCCATATTCGTCAAGTTTCGTAGTTCGCTTTCTAATGAAATGATAGATGTTTTCATTTTTTTAAAATATTATTTTAAAAGATCTTCAGAATAAATACCTTTCTTTTATTTTTTTTTTATTACAGGTACCCAAGAAGTCTTTATTACAGAGCACCGCGGAAGGGCATTTAACTGAAAGTTCACGCCTTCTTCCTAACCTATGCCGGTTAGAAAGCCATTTATTAGGTAAAACGGTAAGCAGAAGAGAGTATGGCTAAAAATGAGGTTTTTTAGCTTTTAAAAAAGCAGACGAGATAGTACATTGATATATTGAGAACATAAAAAGGAGAGCTATTGTATCGACTGATTTAGGTAGAATATGCAAGGGGATGCAACTACATCAACAGAGGGTTTGGGTTGAGGCAGGTATAAATTGGTAAATTTAGTACCTCAAAACCTCATTTTGAGCTATACTTTCTTCTGCTTACCAGATAAAACTTGTTCGTTAAAAGATTATGATAACAAAAATATTTATTAAGAAATATAAAAGTATTAAGAAATATAAAAAATATAAATTTTTTAAAAATTTATTATGAATTATAAATCGAAATATATAAAATTAAAAAAAATAAATACAAGAACAATGTTTAATTATCAACTAGATAGTTTAATTTTTTAATGTATAACAAAGTATTATCGAAACTCCGATTTTTTCTCGACTCCGACGGAGTTTTTTCTCGATTTTTCTCGACTCCGTTTTTTCTCGATTTTGGACCCTTTGATCGTGATAAACAAGAAAAAATTATAGATCCAAAATATGAAAGATTAAGAACAATTAAGAAACAACCAGTCACTGTTAAATTAACAAAAACTGGAGAAATTAAAATATATAAGTCATTATAAAGTGTTATGCGTGAGACTAAGCATGGATGGAGATATCTTGAATTACGTGATGAAAAAGTTGATAATGGATTTAAGATTGAAATATTAAATTCTGAAAATTTAAAAAAATAAAAGATGTTTAAAAAGTATTTACATTTGCTTTGTAAATGTTTAATAAATAAAATCTTGTCATATAAAAAAATGGAAAATATACTCGATGAGCCTATTCCAGATAAAACATCTTCGGAAATTTTAACTCCTACACCTTTTGTATATAGAACATTGACAATTACAAAAGAGCAGAAAATTGCAAAATATCGAAATATTACTTATTATGGTAGAATACGAGGATTTGGATATATTTAAAAATCAGAAAAAAAATGAGAAGATTTTTTATTATTTTGAATAATCATTTAAAGAAAATGAAAATTAAAAAAAATATCTTGTTATATAAAAATGGAAAACAAAAATGTCACAGAATTAAAACAAATCGCAAAAGAGCGAAAAATAAATATTATTACAGAATGAGAAAAAGTGAATTATTAGAAGCGTTAGCGAACACACCTATTGAGCATACTCCTGTAATTATAACGCAATCTACAGCAATTAGTAAAACACACCGATTGAACAAAGACCACCGCAATCCAGGGACGTGGTGGCCCAGTACGAGGGTACGAGGACTTGTACTGGGCCCTTAATCTTGCTCAGGAAACTGGGCCCCCAATCCTCAAACAGAAAAAATTTATTTCAGTTCTATAAGTTTCTATCAGGGCATTTTTTAAAACATTTAATTTAACTTGTTTTCACGTCGGTTTGTTTGTTTGTTTGGTGTCCGCTCAAAACAAATACTTGGTCAGCGGTAATAATAAAAGAAATACGCTAAACTTTAGTTTAGCGTAAATAAAAGAAATCGTTAAAAGTAATTTAACCAAACAAAAAACAACAAACTTTGTTTAGCGTAAATAAATAAAATCAATGATGAATAATAATAACAAAAAACGTTGTTATCCTGGAATTAATAGATTTTATAATTTAAAAAAGTAAGTAACGTTTTAATACTTTACTTATAAATAGTAATTAAAAATAATAATTAATGTTTCTAAAGTAAATAAATAAAAAAAAAAAATCTTATAAACGTAGAAATATAAAGAAGAAAGCTAAATATAAAAAAGAAATCTGGAAACTGAATATGATCGATTGTCTTGCTCGAGAAAGAGAATGGAAATTTCGAGCTAGAGCAAATGAATCATCTGAACAACGAACATCTAGGCTAAAAAAAAGAAGAGAACGATATGTTAAGGCAATGGCGGCTGAAACAAAAGAAGGTAGAGGCAGATGTATTGTTAAACTAAAAGAATACCGAAAACAACCATTTTAGTGATGAACGATTAAACAATGTCTCCTTTTTATCTGAAATTAACCATCCCATCAATAGAAAAAAAAAAAAATTGTTATTAAAAAGTTCAAAACAATAAATATATAAAATCCATGAATTCATTTTCTTTACATTGATAAATATGGTTAATATATGTTTGATAAATAATATTGTGTGATAAATAATAATGAGTTTTTGTTTTTCCTTTCATTCACTACTACTCAATATGCTCCTGCCCACTCCCTATTGGTCAATGGAATTTATAAATAGGACAACTATGTATAAATTCCATGGACCGATAGTAGTTATAACTCAAACGAAAGAAACCAATGCCGTGGTGTCTATCATAGGAATAGTTTTAGTTTTATATTTATTTATATTTCAGGTGAAATGAAGGGACAAAAAAAGAATCAATATTGAAATACAAATCTGGTGGTGAAAAATATGCTCAAAAACGGCAACATGAATTAAAAGTAGCTAGTAATGATCCAAAACAATTAAAGTTAACCGCAGGTCTCGCGTCAGTGCAGGTGCCACAAATACAGAGAAAAGCTAGGACATCATTTACAGCAACAGACAATATAGAACTAACATCAACATCCATTGTGAATATGACAAGTAAGCATTATTAAAACAGAGCTAATAACAGAGATTAGTGACCAATCATTTGTACAAGAAACAGACAATAATCAAAATGCCAGAATTGCAGCAGATAAAGGAGCAGCAGATAAATGAGCAGAACTATAGATATTCAGACACATTCTGAAACCGAAAAATTACTGAAACTGAGAGAGTGTCTGTAGAAATGGGTTACTATGAAGTGCCTGTAACTGCAGCAGTGGACCAATAAAGATTATTTAGCGGCGGACCAACAAAGATTATTCAGCGGCTCTACCAATAAAAATTATTTAGAAGTAACCAGTCAACGTTGTAAATGTCACTGAAAATGATCCAGCAAAATTTCTAGAGCTGAAAAATGCAAAGACGATTGATAAAAAGCAAATTAATGTATTAGGGCCAAATCAGCCAACAAAACATTCAAGGTTATCTAAGTACCACACTGAATCAGTTAAAATTAATGACATTAAAGTTGTGCAGAAAAAGTCATGGCTAACTTAATCTCTACTATTGTTTGTTTATGCTTTGGATCAAGTGAGGACAGAAATTTTTTACATGATGGGTTTGATAATTGATCAAACTTACGTCACATCATAACAAAGCATTGCCCCCAGAAAAACCATCGAAATGCTGCTGAAGCTATGGTTCATGCATTATCAGACTCCACAATTGATAAAATATTAAATATTGAAACCACGAGACATCTGAACAAGAAACGTAAAGAAGCGGAGAAACTACATCAATACCTAATACGAGTTATTGATGCTATTCGGTATTTGATAGCAGAGAGTATTTCTTTACGTGGAAATGAGGAAGCCAACTTTTACAATGACTCTGAAAAATGTGAAGTCTTTCAATGTGGTGCGGGAGATTTCTAAATTTGTTAAATTTACTCAGTCAGTATGATGAGGTGCTGAATGAAAAACTTTCAAATGTTCGCAGTACTCAAAAACAATCTGCTGGAAGGGGTGCTAGAATTACACCTCTTTCTAATATACACAATACAAGCTAATTAATACTACGACACAGATAGCCAAGAAGGGTATTTCAGAAGAGGTAAATAACTCAGTATTCTTTCACCATCAGCTGATGGCAACAATGATATTACACTCTACGAGAAAACTTCTATTGTATTACGTTATGTTACACTTGCTGCAGAAAAGGCCGTTGTAAAGGAACATCTGATTTCAATGGTTGAAACTGGAACAACTACTGGTGAAGGAAAAAGTGAAAAAATCAAAGATGAAATCAAATCAGTTAACGTAGATATTTAAAAGTGTATAGGTATGTCTTTTGATGGTGCAAGCAATATGCAAGGAATAAACAAAGGAGTTGTAACACATTTGAAGCAGTGTTCTTCCATGGCAACAAATATTTATTGTGGATGTCATGGAACAAATCTGGTTATGAAAGTTTGGGCAAAATCTTCTATTGTTTCTTTTCACTTTTTTGGAACAAAAAGCAAGCCTGTATGGGCAGAAATTAAAGACTTTTCTATACGGAAACTCAAGGAAACGAAAATATATTTTTGAGAAGTGCAAATCTCTTCTTGAGGATGTGAATCAATCTATTGAACTGTCTGCTACCCAAAGTCTTTGTTTCAGTGCTTTAAATGCTACAGACCAACTGCTGACACTATACCAGGCAGTAATCGATTGCCTTGAACAAATTTCAAATGACATGGAACTTAAAATGTGTATTCGAAGTGAAGCACAAGGTCTTTTATCCCAATTTTAGTCATATGAAACAATTGTGACATTATGTCTCTTCAAAGAAATTTTTACTATCTTGGGTTCCCTAAATAAAATTCTTCAAGGAGAAACACTTGATTTTTTATTTGCGATAATGTCTGTTGATGCATCACTGGAAAAGCTTTAAGTATTAAGGGACAGTGCTGACCAAAATGCTATTTTATCTGCTGTTAAAGTTGCAACAGAAGATCAGCTTGAACAGCAAATATTTGTTGAGAATAGGACTCGCAGAAAGAAACGACTGGACTTCGATGAAACAGAAGTTTAGCGACTTACTCAGGCTAAAGGTTAGTGGCTGGCAGAAGTGTTTTATAATCTAGTGGCTTCAACAACTGCAATTCTTGTTGACAAATTTTCTTTACAGCGGAAATTTTTAGAAAGCATAGACATCTTCTATTGAAGAATATGAGTGAAGATATTAGTCATAATTTTCATAACTCTAATTCACAAGAAAAAATTCAATCAGTGCTTGAAAAATTCAAAATTGGTATCAGTTTAAATGAATTCACTACTGAAATGGTTGATTTTGTGGAGATCTACAGAAAAGCTGCTGAGAAGGATAACAAAACTTTGCCTTCTTTTCTCACCATTTACAACTTTATGCTGTAAAGTTATGTTAGATGCTGTATTCCATTCTGTTGCAGTTCTATACAAGATATTTAGTTCAATTCCAAAAAATTTAGCATGAGAGAGTTTTCAGCAAACTGAAACTTGTCAAAATTCGTCTAGCAAATCGGTTGACATCTTAGCATGTTGGGGATCGTGTTCTCTTGTCAGTGGAACATGAGAAAATGTGGAAATTGACCCATTCAGACATAATAAAAAACTATGCTGATACAAATGAGTTTCGTAATATTTTGTATCCATGAAAAACTTTTTTTAGTATAAATATAATTTTCCTTGATCAGTTATTTTTCTCACGTTAAAAGTACTTCACCGGGTCCCTCTTCTGGAAATTCGTACCTGCTTTTTAGGTGCAACCACGTCTCTGCCGCAATCTACAGCAGGCTGTCTTATGTCATATCTACCTAATACAATTAAAAATACAGTCAATACATCTGCAAATTGGCTCTGTCATATGTGCCTAATACAATGAAAAATACAGCGAATACATTGACAGCAAAAAAAGAATTAAAAAAAGTAAATTTAATTCTATTGCAGATTGGACTGTGTCATACGTACCTGACACAATTAAGAATAAAGTCAATCAAAAAATCAACTCATTAAAAAATTTTACAATAAATTGGAAGTTAGAAATAAAAATGAACCGGATGATAAAGTTGAACCAGATAATAAAAATGTACCCAATAATAAAAATGAAGAAATAAAATTTAAATTAAAGCAATCATCTGTTAAAAATGTAACAAAATAATTTACAATTAAAGAAATAGAAGGTTACGATGCTTTATCCTTCATAAATGCTGCTAAAAATAGCGCTATTAAAGTCCTAAAAAGAAAATAAAAATTTAAAAGTTTGTATAGTTCTCTATTGTGAAATAGAGCGTACTGATATTAAAACAGGAAAAACTATAACCACAACTGATGTATTTAGAACGAATAATCAAGTTGTATTAGAAACAACAGATTTAGATGAGTTTTATCAAATATCAAAGCAGAAAATTTTAGAATCATTATCATTATATTAACAGGCCGGATCAGGTTGGAGATTTGTTTCTGTTGAAAATATGGATATAAATATTATTGAGTATAATCCTATTAAAGCTAAATCATATACTCCACTTGATAAAAATTTAGCAACTAAAAAAGCAATAACTTATATGAAAAATGAAGATAATCAATGTTTTAGGTTGTGTATTGCAAGAGCATTAAATCCTAAAGATAAATATTCTAAAAGAATAGATATTGGTCTTAAAAATCAAGCAGAAAAAATAAACTGGGATAAAATAGAATTTCCAGTATCATTAAACCAAATCAAAGAATTTGAGAAGAACAATACAGATATCAGTGTCAATGTATTCGGATATGAAGATTCAGAAGTTCATATTTTGCATGTATCAAAGAATAATGATCGTAAACATTTTAATTAATCTCAAATGTTGAAACTAATCACAATTGTTTAATAAAAAGTTTGAGCAAATTACTTTCTTCAAAAACATCTTGACATCAACATGAAGTGTATTGTAGGAGTTTCTTATTAGAATTTAATTCTGAAGAATCTTTATCTAATCATAAACCGTATTGTAAAACACATGATTCAGTACGTATTGAACTTCCACCACCAAAATCAACAATGCAATTTACTAATCACAATAAATCAATGAGAATTCTGTTTGTAGTATATGCTATGTAGTATATGACTTTGAAAGTTTTATCAAACCAATTGACACTTGTGAACCAAATCCGAATGAATCAAATGAAATGAAAAAATGGAATATGTTTTTGACATTGTTTAGTATAACTAAACAATGTCAAAAACATATTCCAAGTTTATTCTATTGTTATATTAAATTTTTTGACGAAAGTTTTTATCAAAGCAGTCCAGTTACATTTACTTACAACTAATGAAGCAGATGATGTTGCACAAATTTTTGTTAATAGTTTACAAGAAGATATCATAAAAATTTATAACAAGATTAAATTTCTGAAAAGGATGATAATTACTGATGGAAACAGGCATGATTTTAATTCAGCAATATCATGCCACATTTGTGGAAAAACACCTGAAAATGATAAAGCACATGACCACTTTCATATTACTGGATAAAATAGAGGTGCTGCTTATCAAGATTGTAATTTAAATTATAAAATTCCAAGATTCTTTCTAGTGCTACTTCACAATTTATCTGGTTATGATTCTCACTTGTTTATAAAGAAAATATCATGAGGAAAGTTGAGTTGTATACCAAGCAATGAAGAAATTATCATGAGGAAAGTTGAGTTGTATACCAAACAATGAAGAAATTATCAGGAGAAAAGTTGAGTTGTTTACCAAACAATAAAGAATTATCATGAGGAAAGTTGAGTTGTATACCAAACAATGAAGAAATTATCAGGAGAAAAGTTGAGTTGTATACCAAACAATGAAGAAATTATCAGGAGGAAAGTTGAGTTGTATGCCAAGCAATGAAGAAATTATCAGGAGGAAAGTTGAGTTGTATACCAAACAATGAAGAAATTATCAGGAGGAAAGTTGAGTTGTATACCAAACAATGAAGAAATTATCATGAGGAAAGTTGAGTTTTATACCAAACAATGAAGAAAATTATAATAGCTTTTCTTGAGAAATTAAAGTTGGTGAGTATATTAAAGATGGAAAAAATGTTGAAGTTAAACCGTGAACTTTGTTTCTTAGATAGTTATAGATTTATGTCTGATAGTTTAGATGTATTATCAAAGAATTTAAAAAAAGATCAATGCAAAAATATAGGAAAATTATATTCAGGTAAAAAATTAGATTTATTACTAAGAAAAGGTGTATACCTATATGATTGGGTTGATTCTATTAATAAATTTAATGAGACACAGTTACCACCAAAAGAATCATTCTTCTCAAGATTAAGCAGTGAAGGAATAAATGATTATGATTACTTGCATACACAAAATGTGTGGAGGAAGTTTAATCATAAAACATTTAGAGATTATCATAATTAATACAATGTTTCAGATGTGTTGTTACTGGTTGATGTATTTGAAAATTTTAGAGATGTTTGGATGAATAATTATGATTTAGATCCTGCTTGGTACTATACAGAACCAGGATTAGCTTGGGATGCGGCATTAAAGATAACCAAAATAGAATTAGAATTACTAAGTGATTACAATATGATACTAATGAAAAAGAAAGGTATAAGTGGTGGAATTAGTATACCATCAAATAGATACGGAAAAGCAAACAATATGTATATGGGTGATGCCTATGATCAAAGCAAACCATCAACCTATATACAGTATCTAGATGCTAATAATTAATATGGATGGGTAATGAGTAAACCATTTCCAACACATGTCTTTAAATGGATGGATGAAAATGAGTTGATGAACTGGAAATCAATAATAGCTAATTCTAATATAGGGTGTATACTAGAAGTAGATTTAGATTATCCTAAACATCTGCATAATAAACATAATGATTATACGCTCGCACCTGAAAAAATAACCATTAATGGTGTTGAAAAATTAGTACCTAACTTAAATAATAAGGAAAATTATATATTACATTATGAAATTCTAAAACTATATGAAAGATTAGGATTAAAGATTACAAAAATTTATAGAGGAATATAATTTGTAGTATGAGAATGGTTAATTAAATACATTTAAAAAAATAAAAAACTTAGAGCTAAATCAACTAATAACTATGAAATAGATTTCTTTAAACTTATGAACAATTCAGTATTTGGAAAAACAATGGAGTATATTGAAAACAGAGTCGATATTATATTAGTAACAGACAGAAATCAAGCTATTAAATTAGCATCAAAACCTAACTTTGAAACTAGAACAATGTTTGATGAAAACTTAAAAGCAATACGTATCAAAAGAACAAAATTAAAATATACTAAAATTACTTAGGAATGTATATATTAGATTTGAGTAAATATCTAATGTATGAATTTCACTATGATTACATAAAGAGTAAATATGATGATAGAGCAAAACTATTATTCACAGATACAGATTATTTAGCATACGAAATAAAAAGACATATATGCAGATATTGCCAAAGATATTGAAAGCAAATTTGATGAAAATCATCCTGCAATTAATAAAGTTGGTTTTAAAGTTGAAGTTAATAATAAAGTATTAGGAATGTTTAAAGATGAATCAAAAAGAGCACAAATTGAAGAAATTGTAGGACTTAGATTAAAGTTGTATTCTTACAAAGTACACGGAGTGGAGAAGAAAAACTGTAAAAGAGTAAAGACAAATGTTGTTAAAAATTATATAACACACAAAGATTATAAAGATTGCTCATTGAATAAAAAGCATCATGTTAGGAAAATAAATATCATAAGATTTACATGAAGTTTACACAGAAGAGGTCAATAAAATAGCATAATAGAATAGCAATAAAATAGCGCAGAAGATGATAAAGGATTTTAGAAGGTGGTATACACACATTAGCGTATGGACACTACAAACTAAAAGAATTTAATAATTTATAGGTTAAAGTGGCCAAAGAGCCCAATGAGGTCAAAGAGGTCAAAGAGATCAAAGAGGTCAAAGAGGTCAAAGAGGTCAAAGAGGTCAAAGAGGTCAAAGAGGTCAAAGAGGTCAAAGAGGTCAAAGAGGTCAAAGAGGTCAAAGAGGTCAAAGAGGTCAAAGAGATCAAAGAGGTCAAAGAGGTCAAAGAGTCTAGATCGTAGAGCCCAGTTATAAGCCAAAATGGAAAAACTTAAAAACAATTATCTTAAACTTATCAATGTTGAAGGAATAATTTTAAAAAATGAGCCGCTGACAAATTTTCAATTGATCAAAGCAGTAAAAAAATTAAAAATAAAACATTTTAAAGGTGTATTTGTAAGAGATGAATTACCTAAAAATACACACAAAAAAAAAGAATGTGGAAAATTAAATACAGGAGATTCAAGTACGCAGGGATTTCACTGAATTTTATGGTGCAAAGAAGGATATAAAAAACTAAGTTTTGACTCTTATGGACTACCACCACCAGTTAAAGTTGTTAATTATTTAAAAAGTCCAGTTTATTATAATAGTGATAGAGTTCAATTTGGAAATACATCATTCTGTGGGCACTTGTGCTAATATGTTTTAAAAAAACTAGATGAAGGATATGATTTTCAGAATATTGTTAATAATCTATGGTAAATTTTTAAAAAAACATAGTTAAAATTTTTTTCTTTATATATAAAAAGAAAATGGCTGTTGATAAATTCGGACACACTTCTGATTCAAATTCAAAACAAGTAACAAATGGATTAACATCAACTCAAGCTAATAGTTTGTTTATTAGGAGGGATGGTCTAAATAATGCAATTAACCATATTGATTTGAATGGAAACAACATAATAATTGTAGCAGAACCTATGAACCCAAGTGATGCTGCTACAAAAAATTATGTTGATAATAAAACACTGACTCTTAATGAATTAGGAATAATACCAAATTTAACTTTAACATGCCTTGGAGAAAAAAATTAAACTCTTCAACCACATACAGGTACTACTGGATCATTAGTATATAGTATAACCTTTAATAATAGCTCTGGTATTCTCAGAAAACTATGGTTAGCACTTTCAGGAACTGTGCCAAGTAGTTGAACAGTACCAGGTAGCGTATTTATTAAAATATATGCAGATAATAGACTTTGCATAGGAGATTATTCTCACGTTACAGATGCTACTCGAATAGATAATATAAGTTTAGCCAGTGATTTTTGTTTTCTCCACTAGGAGAACCATTTTATTATAACTCTTTAGAAGATTGTAATAGGTTTAATTCTTGTTCAATGGGAGAATACTTCACATTTGATTAACCATTTAATAACTATCAATTGAACTTTTTAATAATACTGGTAATCCAGTTCTATATTGGATACAACCTTTTGTTTCAAGAAATCCGTCATTACCACCATACATTTCATCTCGTAAATTATACTTAGCAATATTTAGATATACGAATACAATTTACGGTAATGAATATATATTATTGAACACTGCAGGAAATGGGAATGGTGTTTATCTAAAATATATTAGAATGCATGTTGTTGGCAAATCTGGAGATTGGTGGGAATTAAGAGTACGCATATATGATGCATTCAATTCTTCTGTTCATACTGACAATATGATATCCCCATGGACGTCGTATCACTATAGTAATTGTTCAGTATTTCCTGGATTTGATGTTAATAGTATGTGTATATTCTGTTCATCTGGATTAGAAGATTTTTATCTTTCTTCATGGAACGGTGTTAATACTACATCATTTAGTAATACACAATCTGGACTGCTTTTTCAATCAAAAGCAGCAATTGATTCTACAAGAACATTTTACAAAAAATTTAATCAATTCAATTCTATGCCTAGTGTCGGTAGTGGAAGAAGATTAGTAGTGACATTAAACTCTGGGGATGCACAAGTTGAACAATCTGGAAGTTTTGCTGCTATGATAGGTGTACTTTAATGTCATGCTAGTTGAATAGCCCATAATAAACATGTTGATAAAATGGTGAAGATGTACCATTTTTTCTAATACACACACTTTTTTGAAAATGCACTTTTTTATGTGTTATACTCGCATTTACATACTAATAAGGAAGTGTGACATTAAACAGAATACATAACTTCTTTTTAAAATTATTTGAACAATGAAAACTTTCCTAATGGCATTTGTACTAAGTGTAGAAAAGCATTAGAAAGACTTGAAAAAGGAGATAAAAACATTATTCTGAGTAAACCGTATGAATTTTCAAAAGTCAAAGTAAGTTTACCAGAAAACAATAATATTCTGTTTGTGACATCTGTGAAATAGGTCGAACTACAATTACTTCAAAAACAACATCTAAAAATAGAAGAGAATCAAGTTGGGAAGAGCATTATCAATTGGAAAAATAAAAATATGTAAAAGTTGCAGGGTTGTCATTGGAGGGGGATTACTTTACCCTTGCACTATCACAACGAGAAGCAAAAATTTAACAGAAGAACTTGACAAAGGTAGGGTGAATCTTTTATTCTTGATTTAATATTTTAAACTTAAAATGAAGAAATTTACATAAAATATTTGAAATATAAAAACTGAAAACATGGAAGTAAATTTCTTTTGATATTAAGATATTAAGACGAGGTGCCAAAGTTCAATGCTTAAAAGTATTGAAAATTAAAAGTTGAGGAGGAGTGTGATAAAATCAAGGCCGCAGCTAAAGGTAAAGCCATTGTCGTTGAACAAACAAAAGCTCTTCGAAAGCGCTTCTTCTTCTTGAAAAAACCCTAATTTAGGAAATAAACAAATTTAGAAACACTTTTAAACTTA
Organism: Hydra vulgaris; assembly: GCF_038396675.1. Taxonomy (NCBI): domain Eukaryota; kingdom Metazoa; phylum Cnidaria; class Hydrozoa; order Anthoathecata; family Hydridae; genus Hydra; species Hydra vulgaris. The sequence continues at coordinate 5,279,417 of NC_088922.1, forward strand.
GTAATACACAAGGAGCCAAAGTTCTTTGTATATTTAGAAGCTGAAAGGAAAGAGATTTATTTGAAAGCAATGTAAAAGAGAAATTAAGTGAAGAACATTTTAAATAATAATTTTAATGTTCAAGAAACGATTTTTGAAAAAGATTGCAGATAGTTGGTTTATTGTAAAAACATTAAAGGACTTGTTGAGACAATAATAAAGGAAAGAAAATTGTCAAAATATTACATTTTAAAGCTGGGCATTGATGTTGGAGGCGGAATTTTAAAAGTTTATTTAAAGATTTTAGAAAAAGTGGTAGAACGTAATGTCAAAAAAATTTTTTCAGCCATGAGGAAGGAATAGGTGATGAAAAATACAAAGATGGTGGCGTAAACAAATTGTTTATTATTGGCTTAAAATAAAAAAACGTGTCTGAATCTCATTCAAATCTTGAGAAAGTTATTACTATTTTAAAGCTAAATAGTTTAAAATACTTTTTGTGCATTCAATATGAAATTGGTCGATATTTTTTGGAAAGTGCAGCATCAACCTTACATTTTTATTTGCTATCACACCATAGGCAATTCTTGTCTTTGGTGTAATACCAAAAAAAAAAAACAAGATTTCGAAAATTATGGTGAGCTCAGAACTTTATAAAGTATCTGTTCATTAGCTAATGCTTACAAATCTTCTGTAAAGATTTTTAAAAAATCCAAGCTTTTAGCTGCATCTTATATTGATTGCGTTAACCTTCCACTGGTTGATCTGCCTGATGATAGAAAAGTTATTGAAATCCTTGCTTCAATGGAAATTTATTTACTTTGTGTAAATGCAAACAGATTTTATGATAATCTTGAAAAAGATTTATAATCTATGGATACTACCTTATCGGCAAACTTGTGGAACCAAATTTTAGGTTTTCAAAGGCCTACGCTGCACAATGTGGATACAAAGTTTCTAGTAACCTTAAAGACAAGAATCTTTCTTAACTTTTATTGATTGTAAATGGAAATATATATAAACGTAAGCATTAGTTTCTGTCGTTTAAACCATTCTCTAATTAAAAAAACATTTAAATTTATACTAAAAGATCAATTTCAAAATTTTTTATTTTATAATTTTATTATTATATAATTTCATTATTATATAATTTTAATTATTATATAATTCAATTATTATTAATAATTTTATTATTATATAATTATATTATTACATAATTTCAAGATTTTTTATTAAAATGAATAACCTCCAGATATACATTTTCACATTAACACAAATAATATGTTAAAAAAAAATCACGGTAATTAGAGTTTGGGAACAATACTATCCTCAAATTAGGGCCCTAAAGTCCAAATAGGGAATTAGGAAAGGGGGCAATGATGGCACTTAAAAAAAAACTCTACCATTATAAACTCGACTAAAATTCATCTCTAAAACTCTAAAATTTAGTAAAAAACTATTTCAACGTTCTAAAATTTTAACCTCGTAAAGTTAACAACCCCCTCAAATAGAGGGAGTTTCAAACTTCCTTTGTCGCCATTTATGAAAGATTTTTTAAAGATAAATAAATTTTCTTCCAGGCTTCTATCATTGAAATTTTTTGTGTAACGGGTGATGCGGAAGTTATCGGACAAAATAAAAACGTCAATTAATTATTTATAAATAAAAAAACAAACTACTATTATATTTTTTTTAAATAAAGCGTTTATCTTTTAATAAAAATATAATATCTTTTATATGAAAAAACACCACCATCTGCAATTGATCACAATTTTGCTCAGACGCCTTTCATATGCGACTGTAAAAAGTTTAAATCAATTTCTTGCAGTTTTAGTTTAATGCGATCAATCAAAACTTGCTCTGTTGAAGCTTCTCAATCTCCCTCGTAAACCTTCTGTGCCATATGTCCCTAAAAATTTTCAATTGGTCGTGCTTGAAGCACATTTGGGGGATTGAATTCTTTATCAACATAATAGACATATTGATCCATCTAAATTAGAGAATCTTTAGAATAATGAGAATTTGCTAAATCTGGCCAAAATAAATATTTAAAGTCTTCATGATACTTGTGAATTAATGGAAGATGTCGTTTTTCTAAACATTCATTATTTTAGGTTGATTAATTGATCGCTACAGCCTTGAAAGTGCGAAACAATGACTCGGACATACCACGAACACATATTGCTATCCACATTAATAATTTTTTTGGAAATTTCTCTTTTCCTATAAAACGAACATTTTCTGGGCATGTCTTTTTGTTGTTTGTGTAGTATCCAGATTTTCCAGGCATGTTGTCCCCTGCAAAACAAAAGTATTTTTTGTCATCGATGACTAGAAGCGATTTTGTGTTATATAGTTGGTTAACTAGTTTCCTGCTTCTTTTCTTTGCCTTTATTTGTTGTTCTATAGTGTATTTTGGAGTCTTTTCACGTTTTCTATATTTAATATTCATTTTTTTTAACTGAAGACCAATTGTCGATTGATTTACACCGAATTTAATACCTATTTTTCTCTGACTGACCCCTTTTCGATTGTTGACAAGTCTCGTTAATTCGGCTTTCTTTTCTCTAGTCCAGGATGTCGGACGACCAGGGTGCTTTCTATCAGAAAACGATTGAACAGTTTCAAGTCTTTTTAGGTTATCATATATTGTACTTCGAGCAAACCCTTCCTTTTCAAAATGATTTACGATTTTTTTTTTTTTTATATTAGGTTTATTTACAAAAAACATTTTTAGTCGCTTTCGAAAAGAATCTTGTTCAGCTGCATTTAACCTCATTTTAAATAATTGTGTTTCAAATAATAAAGTTTATATTTTATAGAACGTTTATGCCTATGCATAAAACCACAAAAACTAATTATTATGCTCAAATGATAAAATTAGGATTTGTCGGATAACTTCCGCATCACCCGTTAGCATTCTTAATTGATATCAATATTACAAAATTTAAAGTTTGCGTCGTCTTTGGAAGTTACTAAAGAGTTTAGGAGGGACTCTAGTATTAAATTACATAGATAAGATTACTTTATAAATTTCTTGAAGATACGACTCGTTATTTACAATAAAATCTTGGATCGCGCCAAGTGCATACGCTAAGTCACACGTTGAATAATATAAAACGCAAGAGCGAGAGAGCGAAAAGAGCGCTTTCTCTTTTATATTTAATTTTTCAAGAAACCAACTGGCTGTTGCGTTAGCGAACTAACGCAACAGTTACATATTTTGAACACCAAAAAATCATAACCTGTCCGTTTAACCCCCCTTTATTTTTGAAAGACGTCGATAGAATATTTTCAAAATCTAGGTCATAACAGAACAAAGTACGGTGGTTTCGTAAATGCAATCCGTTTCTGGTGTACTTTTTTTTCGTAAGAAATATTTCCACTAGGGTGTGCTAACAAACCGGCTAACTTTGCGTGAAAAAGAATATAGATGAAAAAAACAAGTTTTTGCCATAAAGTTTTAAACAAAAATTCAGGTTTAGTTAAAGCTTTTAACAGTTGTTGTCGTTGTTTTGCACAAGCTGAGTGTGGTTTCTAAATCTCCGTAATGTTCCGTTTTTATGGCTTCATACTTTATTACTGTTCATCAGTATTGATAAAATAGTATTAAGATACAAGATATTTTAAACACAAGAACGAGTTGCAAAGTACTAACACCTGTTCCATAAAATTTGAGACTTGAATTTGAGACTTTGAGACTTGAATTAGCGATATTTAATTAGTAAGCTTGATAAAATAATTAGTATTTGGTATCAAATGAAAGCTCTATCTTTCCTCTTTCAATTTTCATATAAATACTCTGATCATTTTTTGTTTAGATAACAATTTAAAATGCCAAATCAACAAGCCCTAAAAGGTCGTGTATATAATTTTTATAAAAAAAACACGTTGTTTGGAACCATTTCGAGATGGAGGACTACTCAAAAGCTACAATTTATAGATATATGAACAGTTATGATCAAAATAAACCATTGGGTCGCAAAGCTTGAATTGGAAGAAGGCCTACTCTTAATACACAAAACAACCGCATCAAATTAAGGAAAATGTTTAACAATCGAAGAGGTGTGTCACTTTCAAAGGTTTCTAGAAGACTTGGTGGTAGCAAGAGCACCATCGGACGAATCTTAAAATGCTTTAAAAAGCCTATTCTTTGTTATAAAAGAAAAAAAAGATCAAGCAGAACTCCTGAACAGAGGCTTTGGGGTTGCCGAAAATGTGGTCGACTTTATTCAATATATCGCAACCATGAATTTTTTATTGACGATGAGTCATACTTTACTTTGTCGAATAGCACACTGGCTGGTAATAATACATACTATTCAAATGATCAAAAATTGACACCAAACATTGTTAAGAATTATGATGTTGCAAAATTTGAAAAAAAATTACTTGTATGGGTGGCGATCTCCTCTCGAGGAGTCACATCTATTTACATTGTTTCTTCTTGCCAAGCGGTAAACCAAGAGATCTATTTAAAAGAGTGTTTACAAAAGCGCTTGCAAACTATTATTAATAAATATTATCGAGACACAGAACTTACCAGGAGTTTGTGCTATAGAGGATTTTTGGGCAATGCTTGAGCGGGATGTGTACAAGAATGGATGGTCTACAAATAATATATCAAACCTTGAGCGTCAGCTTCTTTATTGTGCCAGTAGACTTGACCTAAATGCTGAACAAAAGCTGGTTCAAGGTACCAATACTTGACTTGATCAAATTCGAAGATATGGAGTCTGATAAATTTATTTTTATTTTCCTATTCTGGATATTTAATTCTAAGAACATACCAAAAAAAAAATTTTATCGTGTTTATTTAAGTTTTTATTCAAGTTTAAAGCCAGTTTCAAATTTTGTGGAACAGGTGTTAGTAGAGTAGAGTGCTTGAGTCTGTTGATATTTGATGGCTGACTACAAGAATATTGACGCATTACGTATGATTATATACACTGATAAATGTATAATAACATTTTATTATAGGACCATTTCACGTTATATCTCTAGAACAAAATGTTTTTCAGCATTGTTATGTTTTCTTAAGGTTCCAGGTACTAATATAATAATATAGATAAAAAATCAGTTTTTTCAAAAATATGAGTTTGGTTATTCTGAAACCAATATGGCGACAAAAGTGAAATAGCGTAAAATAACATGTATTTGAGCCCCTTAAACTTAATGAAGGCAAATTTTTTTTTTTTTATCGGATCATGGGAAAGAGCTTGTTTTACACTCCTACAAACTATGAAAATCATGTTGGAGAGATTTTTTCTATGAATGAAAAAAATTAGGTCAATGTATAGATTTTTTAAATTTTACGTTTTTGTACTAAACAAGGGTTTATCATACTTAGGGTTCGGACTGTTGTAATTGTAATTGTTAAAATTAAATACAATAACACATTACAATGCAATAATATTGTATTGTAATACCAGAGATGTAATTAAAACATTATTTATTGTTATTGTATTGCTGTGATGTAAAACAATTAGAATTACTAATTGCTTGTTTTGATGAAAAATAGTTATAATAAATATTGTGGTGTATTTATAATAAATATTGTATTACTATTTCAAAGTCCAATAGTTATTATATTTTAAAGTATTTAGATTCATTTTTACACGCATTTATTATTATTTGGGCACTAGAAAATTTAGCGGGCACGTGAAAATCGTTTTTAGCGTACATAATTTCATTTGTTTTGAAAAGTGAAGTAAAGCCAGGAATGCCAAAGAAGTATATATTCTACGTATACTTAACAAATATTAAATTCAGGGGCGCTCGTGGCACCCATTTTTAGCGACCATTTACATATAATTTTTTTATTTATTTTGATAAATGTTTAAATAATAATTTATTCCATTCAAAGTCACACAAATATCTAATTGAATATATGTTTGTAATTAGATAATTGTTTAAAATGTGAAGTGAAATTTTTTATTTTTTTAAAATTTTGTCTGAACTGATATGGAAATATTTCACGGGATGATGACGTCTAAACGAATTGATTAACTACGTAAAGAAAATGAAAAAAGTTGATGTTTATTATTATAAAATAACCGCTAAATAATTTATCTTTATTATTATAAATAACCGCTAATTAGTAAAAAGTTACAGCATTATGGAATCAGGGAACCATTGACTTGGGTAATTATACAGTATATCATCTGAACATGTGAACTTTTATTTTGCAACAATTTTCTCTTCATTTTCAGATTACTCATCTAAAGATGAATTTCAATACAATATAATTTCAATACAAAATTTATTGTTTTTGTATTACCATATTACAAAAATTGTAAATCACAGGTATCGTTATTGTTTCAAAAAGTCAATCTGACTTAATTTGCGGATTAAACAGTCCGATCGTTAAATATTTTACAAACCATAATCCGAAAATTAATTTACGAACTTATAGTGAATTTTTTTTTTTGCGGATTCTTTTTGCTGTCTGGATTATTAATCCGAAATATTTTTACGAACTGCTAGCAGATTTTTATTTTTGGGATTCTTTTCTATGTTTGGATTATTAATCCAAAAAATTTTTACGAATCAATTTAACTTTAATTAACAATTCTGCATTTTAATGAAAGGTTAAAAATGTAAAACAGTGACGGTTCAATAATATCAAACACTGCTTTAACAACATTCACGCTAATTTCAACTATGCCGTCGCATTTATTATTTTTCTAATAGTTAAAGGCATTTCGCAACTCACTTATGTTTAATTTTACCTCTTTCATAGATTTATTGGTTGATTTCGTTTAAGATTCAAAGTTTGAGGTAAATTTTGGAACTTTACCAGCTAACGATAGACCAATATCAAAAAAATATTTGTTAAACTTTTTAATTATGGCTTCTTTATTGTAAATAATTTCCACGTCAACTAAGAGTTTTTGTGGCAAATCGTTTTTTGGACATTTATTTTTACCGATCATCTGCTTTGTCACATTCCACGTTTTTTGTGTGTTTCCGCGTGTTTTTCCAACAACCTGGCATAAGAATTTTTTTTTCGTGTTTCTTTGTTTTTTCAAACTTAGTAATAGTAATAGTAATATATTTAAATAAATCTTTTTAGATAAAATGACAAATAACTAAAAAATAAACAAACAAAACCAACAAAATATACAAAAATTTACGGCTTGTGAAATATAAACTTTAAGTAAAAAAAAAGCATTTGCTATTTCATAGCAAGTAAGTTGATATCAAAATTGAGAAAAAGAGAAAAAAAAATTGCTTTTATTTAATTAAAGTTTACGTCTATAATAAATAGTATCTAAAAAGCCAATATTTGTAGCTGCTAAAGCACGAATTAATGCATAAACGTGCAGTTCATCTTTAGCAAAAGATGTACTGTTTGCAGCTGAAGAAAAAAAATACTTGTCAATTCTATTCTTAAATGCGTTAACTGACGGAGCCTATTTTCAATCATTGACAATAAGATTTGTAAAAAAAATTGTGACGAGCATTATTATATATGAATTCACGCATTAGAACGTTGGAAAATGATCTGCAAACAGGTGGATTATGCCAATTTATAATCTCAAAATCGTTTTTGAGCTTAAGCTGTTGAATCAAGTTGTGTTGAAGGATCAGGCAATCAGTATCGTGAAACTCAGGTCTTATTTCTTGTAACAGTTTAGTGTCGTCAGTATAGATTTAATGAACTAATTTTATCTTATCCGTTAAGTCGTTTATATAAATGATAAATATTGTTGAACCAAGTACAGACCCTTGAGGAACTCCGCTTAGAACATTGGTCCAGTCGCTAGAATGTTCTCCTAAAACAGTTCGCTGTTTTCTACTAATTAAAAATGAACTCAATCCATTTAAAAACATTGCCATTAATCCCTTTTTTTTATGAATTTAATAAGTAATTAATTTAATTTGTAAATAATTTAGTATATAATTAATGTGTGAAGAATTTAATGTGTAAGTAGTTTAATGAAAATAATTTTTATGAATTTAGTGAACTTAATAAAAGGCTTTTAATTTATGAAGTTGTCTACGGTGAGAAACTTTATCAAACGCTTTCACGAATTTCAAAAATGCAATATCGACAAAATTTATTTTACTTAACGGTTTTGTGATGTAGTCGACACTCTCCAATGAGTAAGATGTGCATCCTTTTTTGGACATAAACCCATGCTGATTATGTAAGATGCAGCGTGTTTTTTCAAGATATTTAGTTATCTTTTCGCTGATAATCTTTTCCATTACTTTACATGGAACTGATGTGGTAGACACTGGTCTATAATTAGCGGCATTAAGACGACTTCCTTTTTTAAACAACGGTGTGAAGTGTGACTGTTTCCAAGCTGTAGGTGTTGAGCCTTCGGACAGTGCTTTATTGTAAAGTAAAGTAAGAGGGTAAATCATTTGAGCTGCGCGTTCTTTAAGTACCTTTGGAATAATATTATCAGCACCAATAGATTTATTCGGTTTCAAACCTTTCAAATGAGCTAGCGTCGCTTCAAAATTAATAATTATATTGCCTAAGTCCTCTCGATCATGCCTTCTCTCAAAAATAGGTAAATGACTACTTTTACTATCATCAACAAAAACTGATTTGAAGTGTTCGTTAGTTCTGTTTGCCAAATGTATTCCCACTGTTAACGTTTCACCTTTTGCATCAGATACTAATACATCAGCACTAATAGATGCATGAACATTCTGTTGCGTCTTAGAATAAGCGTTCACTCTTTTAGGATTACTTTTATCTGATGCTAGTTGTGCTTCATAAACTTGAACACGACGTTTACATGCTTTCGGCACTTTGTTTCTTAGTTTCCTATATTTACGAATCAGTGTCGCTAATCGCCAGTTAGTCGCAGATAAGTAATTGCCCAGTTGCTTTTTTGCTATATCATAGCTAGTACTTCCTTACTCATCCACGGCGCATTACGAGTATAAAGGACTTTTTTTAACGGAATAAATTGCTTGCTGAGTTAATCATATTTATTGTAGAAAAGTTCAAAGCACTCATAAGTGTTTTTGTTTTCAAATAATTGCGTCCAATTAGTTTCCATAATCTTTTCACCAAAATTTATATAGTCACCTTTACTAAAGTCATATTTTTTGTTTGAGAAAGTAGTCTCATTTTTAGAAAGGTCGACATAATCCCAACGACAAATTACCTAACGGCAGAGAGCTAGATAACTTGATTATTCTCGTTGAAGAGTCTGTAATAATTAAATTAAAATTTTTTTTTGCTTTACCATTAGATGCTTTGAATGTTGAGAAATCAACTAATTGTTCTAGGTTATGATTAGCCAAATTAAGAAAAACACTTGCCACACTATTTTGACCGTTTAGTAATTCGATCCTGTCATCATCGTGCTATTTGATATCCGGAAAGTTGAAATCACCTTCAAGTAACATACAACTATACGCTTTTCTATCAACAGCTTGCTTAGCCAACATGATTGTTTTATTTATATCATTTATATGCGATAAAGGCGGTCTATAGACACGACCAATAAAAACAATTGTGTTACCGATTTTAATTTCACACCATAATTGCTCGGAGTTGCTGCTGTTTAACATCTCTCTTAGATGACGATCAAATACTTCATTCACGACAAGATCACGCTTGATGAAGATAGCAACACCACTACCGTAACCAATTCAATTTTTCTTTACTAGTGAGTAATTTTTCAATTGAGAAGCAGATATTTCAGTAAACCATGTCTCAGAAATAAAGATTAAATCATATTATTTATTTCACAGAGTGCAGATAATTTGTTCATTTTATCAGGGTTAAGAGAAATTGCGTTTGTATAAAAACATTTTTAAAATGTATTTTTAGGGTTAGATTTAGTAGATTTTATTTTTGTATTTAATGCATTTAAATAAGTATTTGCAGTTAAACATTTTGATTCATTGTGTTTTTGTAATTCTGGCTGCTTGTGCATCTCTCCATTTGATGAAAGTATGCTTTTTACGTCCATTGATTTCAACTTCCTGTGAGACATCAATTTATCGCTGCGGATGACAAATCTAAAGGGCTTGTCAAGTTTTCCAAGTTTGTCAAGGTCAGAATTAGCCGCTTTTCTTTCTGAGTTTAATTTATTGAACTCACTTTGTTCTGCTGCTGTGCGGTCAGGGCGTATAAATATATCTTTAAATTGCCCGATGCCGATTGTTTAGCCGATGCTATAACGTCGTATTTGATAGATAGCGAATCAACTTCAATCATAAGAGAAGCAGGTTTACCAGAATTAAAGTTCTTACTTTTTTGAAACCTTCAACTCTAAGTCAACTCTAAGATGTTTTTATATTTTTTGTAATTCAATTATTTTTTATATGTTTTATGTTTTAAATACTTTCCTTAAAGTTTTTGTTTTCTCTTAGATGATTTATACAAACCTTCGGTCATCCATGGCTTTAAAAGTGAATTAGCAATTATAATTTTTTTTTTACTGGAAATGCCAAATCATAGTGTTTACAAAACTGTGCCAAAAATAATTTATACGCATTGTTCGCGTCTTGAGAATGTAATACAAGATTCTAAGAAGCAATTATGAAAATTGTTAGTGAATATATTATCTAGTAACGTCGACGAGGTCTTAGTTATTCTCGTTGATTTATTTATTGTGGGAATTATATCGTGCTCAATAAGCGTATTTAAAAAACATTGAACATTTACATTTGAAGCATGATTTAACAAGTTTAAATAATAATCACCAGTTAAGTACACGTGTTTCTTTGAAATGTAAATTTTGCTTGAAAATTTTTTCAAATAAGTTTGAAATAATTTTAAGTTATCAGCTGGTTTACTATAAATAGAATTGATAATAATATTTTTGGTCGCTTTATTGTTTATTTTAATGCATAACGATTCGCAATCTATTTCGTTAACATTAAGGTTGAAGTACCCCAAAAATGTTAAAACTCATGTTCAAACAGTAAAATTGATCTTAAACAATATATAATGTCAAAATTTTATATTTCAGAATAGAAATTTTTATAAATTGTGCATTGTTGCCATGGTAACCAAGAAAATATTGAAAAAATAACCAAAAAACAGTTAATGCCCCGGCTAACTTATCCGAAGAACTACATATATTCAAACTGTCATACCGCAATTCCCTTTAACTAATACTTTGAACTGTGATCTGAACCTAAAATTTTATGAAAAATATGATAGTTAGTTCTTCAGGGGGCAAATATGTTGTCGTTTAATGAATTTTGGTCAAAATTAGGCAACTGAAATAGGCGTAGAACGTGTTCTGTCAAGTATTTCATAAAATTGGAGGTTCAAATAACAGAAGGTATAAAATAAGACAATTACTGAAAATTTCATCATTAAACACCAAGCGGTTCCAAAGTTATCACAGCCGGGGCATTTAAAAACCTTGTTTTGAGAAAAACGCAAAAACAGAAAAAAAAAATTAAAATTTCACAAAAAGTATAAAATAGAACTAAATTATGTTTAAAATAAAGTTTCAGTGACCCAGGGGCATACTTACTTCCTTCAAAGTTTTCATATTTGTCCTTTGATTCTTTTGACAACCCTGGTAGAACCTTTCGCCGCTTCTTGGATGACTTTAGATTTTTATATCCAGCTAAATAAATACGTTTTCGATTTTGATTATCGCACAAACTTAATGTATATTTACCAGGAGTCATGTTTAACTGTTTATAAATTTAAAGAGAACTTTTTCTCCTAATATTAAACTTTGCTACAGCATCAAATGTTTCATATTTTAACTGTGTTAGGCTGACATACTTTGTTTTTTGGATTCGATCCCAAATCATTGCATTTAGACTTTTGTTTTGATTTTGTGTCTGCCCATGCAAACATTTACGTAACAAAGACTTCTCACTTAAATCTGCATATATTGGTTTTAAATATTTTATAATTGATAGTGGAAGTCCTTCACCTGGTTTGTACATTGATTTAATAGTTGCTTTTTTTTTATGATATCTGCACCAACTGTTTTCACCAATTGGACAGTGAGTGTGCCAGTTATTTTCCTTTGATGAGGTAACATGAAAAAATATTGCATGAATGGATTTCTTCATGCTTTGTAGATTGTTTTTATTACTTCTTACCCCAACCCTATAATAATTCTGAAGATTATCAATAAGACTGTTTGTTAACTTTCCACGGCCACAAAGGATTTTCATGTTTTTTTAAATGTTCTTAGACGTGTCGCAATTCGTTTCTGAACATGCCCAACACATTCTTACTTTTCAGCTTCAACACCAGGATAAGTAAATTTCACAGCTGGATAACTTTTACTGTCACCATCTCCATAAAACTTAATATACTGCAATCCGTATTCTTTGACAGATCTACTAAATATGCGTTTGGCACCAGTTTCCATACTTCCTGGTGAGCCAATACAATTTAGGCTACAACTATGAGATTTGTACCAATTTTTGTAGCTCTCTGAATTCTTAGACTTTATATCTTTGCGTAGTTGACATTGGCTACTATTGCTGTCTACTCATTGGCTCAACATCTAACACTTTTCTATCCATCGACAATGTTGTCACAACTCTGTTCAGTGAACTGTATCCTCTACTTTGCCAAGTTCCATCAGTTGATGCTCCAGTATCAACAATGTTGTTGCTATTACATTTTATTTCTTTTGCAGCCTGAAGCATTGTTTCTTTAGCAACTGTAGTAACAGCATCAGTAATAACCTTTACAGAACCAGTGTAATTTTTTTTACTCATCGAACTTGGGAGGTTCATTAATGCAGAAATTTTTTCAAGTCCTGAATACCCTTGCCCAATTGATCTCATGCTATATACAATACGTAGATTAATATCATGAGTGCGGTTATAAACTTTAGATGTATAGAAATCTTTTCTATAACACTGCAGCAACATATTAAATTCGAAGCATATCCTTTTTTTTTCACAAAGTTTTCTTTCAATACCAAGCTATTGTCGTTAATACACTGTGGACAACATAAAGATTCAAGCATAGTGTTTAAAATTTCAACATCAATTACTCTATAACCATTTATTTTTTCATCATTTTTATTTGGAATATCATTTTTTGATATATTCAATCTTGTTGGCTGATTTTGAAGAACTAGTATCAATGTCTGAATATTTTTTTTAGTTTGTCATTGATGTTGGTGATAATAAAGTGTGTTGATTACCACAAAAAACTCTTTTCTTTCCAGTAACTCTAGTTGTTTGCTTGACTCTATCTTTTCTTCCCATAATTAAGACTAATTTTTTTTACAATTTGATAAAATATGTTCTTATTACACTTAACAACTCAAAACAAAGTAAATATTTGCATTTTAAGAATGTTTAAAAACTGAAATAATTAGAGGCAATCGAGTCAAATTTAATTTAAGCAAAGTAGATAATTAAAGTAAAAAAAAAGTGGAAAAAAGCCTTTATTATAAGCAGATTTATACTTTATGTGAGCCTCTGAAATAAGCAGATAAGCAGAAGCCTTATCGTTGCTATGTGCGTTGCTATGGTTAAACTTCATGAGTAAGGTTCAAAAAATTGGAATTACTCTACTTTCCTGACATTGTTTACAATATCTCTTTATTTCATTGTGTTTTTCATTAAGTTTTGTTTCCAAAACAAACAAAAAATTTGTTTTCAATTTTTACTTAATTTAAGGGGTACTTCCACCTTAAGATCATTACGCAAAACAAAGTTTATAGATTTGTGAACAAATGTACTTAAACCACCCACTGCCAAAGTGGATTTTACGCGATTGGTGAGTTGACATGCATTTCTAAAAAGAAATAAAAATAGAAATAGAGATAAAAACTAGTTTGAAAAATTGTTACGTTCATTTTAACAATTTAGGCTAATAATTAGTTCTTTTATTAAAAACTTTATGCATGCTTCTAAAATATTATTTATTGTCAAGAAGAATATTGAGGAAAATTTTCAAATAACTTTTAATTTATTAGTTCTTTTTCTGAAACTGTTTCCATGCATCAATCACGTTTTATGAAGGCAAATATTAAGCAAATAGAGGCAAATATTTCAATAAAAAGTCCGTAAACCGAAAATGTAGTTTAATTCGTGTTTTCGAATTTTTCATCCGAAAAGGAATCTGTATTAATAATCTGATCCGTTTTATGGATTTTAGATTTAGTAAATAATCCGAAATATTTGTCTTATCCTATCTGGCAAACTTAATCCGATTCGTTTCTTTTTCTGTAATATTTAATATTTGGAAATTCTTCAACAATGTGGATGAAAATAAGGCAAAATCTAAGGCATGTGGCAAAATATACTTAATCAATAACTTCACTTGAATATATATAAACAATAAGAAAGGAAAGACAAGCAAAAATCAACAACACCAGACATTTTTGATGAGCTTGCCTTTGAAGACTCAGATTTTGAACAAACACAAGAAAGACGAAGAAAGAGGAGATGTCCACAGACACAAAAAGATACACCAGTATCCCCACAGCCTGGATCAAGTGGAACTTGTGGCACTTCCAACACACAGACACCGCAAGGTAGAAAACAGGCTACCAAACCAGAATGGGAAGCCACTGACATCAATCAAATAAAAACTGTTGTTCACATTATTATTAGGGTTATTCAGGACAGTCGACCATTTTCTATTGTAGAAACTGACGCATTCACCCAGATGATGAAAACTGTAACCAACGGTCAATTCAGAGCCATTACAGCAAAGTATATGTCTACAAAATACATTCCTCTCCTTTTTAAATTCATCAAGGAACAAGTAAAAAATATTTTCAATACAGGCAAGTCAAATCTTGATGGTGTGGCCTTTACATCTGACGTGTGGATGTAAAGGCCACTGATCACACCAGTTTGTCTTTCTTGAGCCTTACACTCCACTATATAGATTCATAGTTCCAGTTAAAGCGCTTCTTGGTGGAAATATCCTAATTCCCCAAACAACGTACTGGCAACAATATTACCAAGAAGCTCGAAGTTAATGCAGAGATGCCCCACAAGATAGAACTCTGACCTTCATCAAATAAAGTCTGTGGTGGATTTTCTTCTGGCGATGCATTCTTTAAAGAATCCGAACCCTACTGTTTCTAGAGGTTGTGAGTTGACAGATCTTTTACCAACAGAAGATAAAATGGAATCTATTCAATCTGTCATCTGGCTTCTGAGAGGCTTCTCTAAAATGCAGCAGCGAAAAGAATATTAGCATCTACTGTTTTATACTGTTTATTTGCTTTTACTTAATTGGCAATAAAAAAGATTATAAATATAATTAAATAAGTTAAACTATAAAATGCTCTACCAATAAAATGTTTTTATATAAAATCATATCTTCTTATTTTTCAAACCAATTCTTAAATGTTTATTTTTGTCATTTAATATTTTAATAAATTTTGTTTCTTTTATTTTACAAAGCAATTGTTATATCTTATTTTTTGAAAAACTATAAATTTTAAACGATATGCGATATATTTAAATTTTCTTTTATAATATATATCAGAGATATATACATTGAAACTATATTTTATTGTCAAACTATATTTTGTCTAGTAATGACGCATTTTTTTGGGCCTAATGTTAAGACTAAATGTGTCATCTTCTAGCCCCGGTCATGTAATTATTTTTTTATAAGTTACGACTGTAAACTTTTTTTTATCGGCAAAGTGTAAATAAAAAAAATAAAAAAATTAACTTAAAATTATTTTTTTGATTAAAATAATAATAAAAAAACACTGATTCAGTTATTTTTAATTAATAGTTGATCCTGAAAAAGATTTTATTTTGAAAAATTGAATTCAAAAGATTCTATGAAAAAAACGGGTCACATAATTTCAAAAACTTTGCGCCAAATTAAATTCCTTTAAGCTGAAGAATTTGAAATATTTCGCAAAAATGATATTCAGCTCATTAAATTCATATTAAGAAGACTAACCGGTAGTAATTTATAACTAATTTCGAATAGCATTTTTATAATACATAGTTATAATAGTTATGATTTATTTAACAATAAAATAATTGCACCTGTCATTTTGAAAAGGGCACAAGTCCATTTATTTTAACTATTAAAAATTAACAAAACATGGTTTTTATTAAAATAATTTCTACACTACTAAAGAAATTAAACATAAAAGTAGATAAATCAAGAACATATATAACTTATGTAACTTTTATTTTTTATAAAAAAATATAAATCATACAGAAATTTTTAATTTAAATTTATTAACTAATTCTTAAAAGTTTTGGACTTGTGTCCTTTTCAAAATGACAGGTTCAATTGACAATTCCTCAAAAGTTTTCATAATGAAAAATGAAATCTCAAAAGATTCTATTGCAAATTGAGAGATCTTGTAAAAAAACAGTTGTTTGACTAAAAAAAAATGAGAATTGTTTTTTTAATAAGTAAACAAGTTTTTTAAACGAATTTTATTTTATCAATTAAATCCAGATTGTTTTTTACCACCATGATAGAGTTTAAGAAATCATTTGAAATGCAAGTACGTAGATGGCTATAAACCAAAGCGAATCCAGAGAAATCACGTTCAACTTTTACGCTGGAGAACGCTGCACCGTAAACTACTTGCGAAATTTCATAGAACCGATCCCATTTTGTTTTTTGATTTTTCTTCCAGTAAGCAAGAATGTTGAATTCAGCGTCTAATGTCACTCGCGCTTCATTAAGAGCCCATTTTAAAATTAGTTGACGAATATCTTCATCTGATTCTGAAGATGCATTAACAATACCTTGCCTTGTTCCTCCTCCAGTATATTCAATGAAACGGCGTACTTTTTCAGCTTCAACATCTTCTGAGTTCATCGGAATCATCTCTTCAGAAGTATTTGATGAATATGACGCATTTAATTGTATGGATTCTTCTGTTAATGAAGAATTTGACTGTTCTTGTCGGGTGCAAAGTTTTTGATGGATTTTGATCAACTGTATGATTCCTCTATTCAACAGTTATGTATTCAGCAGTTGATGACCTGATGTAAAGCAAAATCTAGGATCCAGAACTAAAGCAGCAATAAATGCTTCACATTTAAAAAAACTTGTTCTCGTGTATTAATTACGTTGGTCAGTAACAATTTTAATCCCAAATCACCTGCTGGAATGTCCTCGATTTCTATTTTCATTTGAATCCATCGAACGTAGAATTCACTCATTGATAACTTTGGTGATTGAAAATCCATCATGGCCGAATGTATTGGTAAAAATGCGTTGAAATATTCATCTATTAAGCTCCATGATGCATCATTTAACTTTAACTTGTCGTGTCTTATCTTTTGATATGATTCTGCGTTGGTATGAAAATCTTTTATCATTAAAAAAGTGGAATCCCAACGAGGTGCAATGTCTATACGAGGCTTTTTTAGATTTTTATATGTTTGAATATATGCTACTTTTTTGGATTCAATAGCAACCTTTCTTATATTATTCAATGCATCTTCAAACATTGACGTTACGTCCTTGGCAGCTAGCTGACACACATGTGCGCCACAAAACATGGCTGAACAGAACAATCCTACTGATTTTTCAACGCAAACAGTGTGGGCTTCACTATAATTCCCTTCTTCATTCTCTAAAGCGCGAATATCAATTTCTTCGTCTTCGAAATCTATAAATTCGTCACCATAAATTTCAAGGATTACTTTCATTTGATCTTGTGCATTTTGGAGAATATTTGAAGCCTTCATCATATTCTTTCCCTGATCTGTGCAAGTTGTGTCCCAGTAGGCACGCAACGTTTTATTCACGTTTCAATCACGTGTATTTTAGGTGACTTCGTCCAGGTTACTATTTTACGTGAAAGTCACGTGAAAGTTACGTGCCAAAATATCTCGTCTTTCGGAACTTTTTTTATTCTCAAAAAAACTGGCATAAGAAATGTGAACAATATTTTTTATTATATTAATTATTTTTTTATAGTATAGTTTTTGTATTCATTATATTAGTTATAATTATTTACTTCTATAATAATATAATTAATTTTTATTGTAGTATTATCTCAATTAAAAAAAAAAAAAATTGGTCTATATAATATCTTTTAACGCAATGCATTTAAAACAGAACTAAAAAGAACAATATACTTTAAGTTGTAATATCTAATATTTAAATTATATCAAATTAAGTTAAATAAATCAGTACCCTATTTGCCGTCCCTATTTGCCACACAAATAAGATTAAACTCAAATACAAGGTATGCTTTTTTTCTACTTTATGATATAATATTTTAGACTGGCGAATTTGTCCATTTTGCTTACTTAATTTAGTACGAAATAAGTTATGTTATAACGAATTTAATATTAAATTAAGTAAACTACATGGACAAATTATAAGTTCTAGCAGAACTTATTCTTGATTCTTGAGCAATAATAATGTCTCTAGAACTTCTGCATACATTATTACTCAAGAGTCGTTATGATTTATTTAACAATAAAATAATTGCACCTGTCATTTTGAAAAGGGCACAAGTCCATTTATTTTAACTATTAAAAATTAACAAAACATGGTTTTTATTAAAATAATTTCTACACTACTAAAGAAATTAAACATAAAAGTAGATAAATCAAGAACATATATAACTTATGTAACTTTTATTTTTTATAAAAAAATATAAATCATACAGAAATTTTTAATTTAAATTTATTAACTAATTCTTAAAAGTTTTGGACTTGTGTCCTTTTCAAAATGACAGGTTCAATTGACAATTCCTCAAAAGTTTTCATAATGAAAAATGAAATCTCAAAAGATTCTATTGCAAATTGAGAGATCTTGTAAAAAAACAGTTGTTTGACTAAAAAAAAATGAGAATTGTTTTTTTAATAAGTAAACAAGTTTTTTAAACGAATTTTATTTTATCAATTAAATCCAGATTGTTTTTTACCACCATGATAGAGTTTAAGAAATCATTTGAAATGCAAGTACGTAGATGGCTATAAACCAAAGCGAATCCAGAGAAATCACGTTCAACTTTTACGCTGGAGAACGCTGCACCGTAAACTACTTGCGAAATTTCATAGAACCGATCCCATTTTGTTTTTTGATTTTTCTTCCAGTAAGCAAGAATGTTGAATTCAGCGTCTAATGTCACTCGCGCTTCATTAAGAGCCCATTTTAAAATTAGTTGACGAATATCTTCATCTGATTCTGAAGATGCATTAACAATACCTTGCCTTGTTCCTCCTCCAGTATATTCAATGAAACGGCGTACTTTTTCAGCTTCAACATCTTCTGAGTTCATCGGAATCATCTCTTCAGAAGTATTTGATGAATATGACGCATTTAATTGTATGGATTCTTCTGTTAATGAAGAATTTGACTGTTCTTGTCGGGTGCAAAGTTTTTGATGGATTTTGATCAACTGTATGATTCCTCTATTCAACAGTTATGTATTCAGCAGTTGATGACCTGATGTAAAGCAAAATCTAGGATCCAGAACTAAAGCAGCAATAAATGCTTCACATTTAAAAAAACTTGTTCTCGTGTATTAATTACGTTGGTCAGTAACAATTTTAATCCCAAATCACCTGCTGGAATGTCCTCGATTTCTATTTTCATTTGAATCCATCGAACGTAGAATTCACTCATTGATAACTTTGGTGATTGAAAATCCATCATGGCCGAATGTATTGGTAAAAATGCGTTGAAATATTCATCTATTAAGCTCCATGATGCATCATTTAACTTTAACTTGTCGTGTCTTATCTTTTGATATGATTCTGCGTTGGTATGAAAATCTTTTATCATTAAAAAAGTGGAATCCCAACGAGGTGCAATGTCTATACGAGGCTTTTTTAGATTTTTATATGTTTGAATATATGCTACTTTTTTGGATTCAATAGCAACCTTTCTTATATTATTCAATGCATCTTCAAACATTGACGTTACGTCCTTGGCAGCTAGCTGACACACATGTGCGCCACAAAACATGGCTGAACAGAACAATCCTACTGATTTTTCAACGCAAACAGTGTGGGCTTCACTATAATTCCCTTCTTCATTCTCTAAAGCGCGAATATCAATTTCTTCGTCTTCGAAATCTATAAATTCGTCACCATAAATTTCAAGGATTACTTTCATTTGATCTTGTGCATTTTGGAGAATATTTGAAGCCTTCATCATATTCTTTCCCTGATCTGTGCAAGTTGTGTCCCAGTAGGCACGCAACGTTTTATTCACGTTTCAATCACGTGTATTTTAGGTGACTTCGTCCAGGTTACTATTTTACGTGAAAGTCACGTGAAAGTTACGTGCCAAAATATCTCGTCTTTCGGAACTTTTTTTATTCTCAAAAAAACTGGCATAAGAAATGTGAACAATATTTTTTATTATATTAATTATTTTTTTATAGTATAGTTTTTGTATTCATTATATTAGTTATAATTATTTACTTCTATAATAATATAATTAATTTTTATTGTAGTATTATCTCAATTAAAAAAAAAAAAAATTGGTCTATATAATATCTTTTAACGCAATGCATTTAAAACAGAACTAAAAAGAACAATATACTTTAAGTTGTAATATCTAATATTTAAATTATATCAAATTAAGTTAAATAAATCAGTACCCTATTTGCCGTCCCTATTTGCCACACAAATAAGATTAAACTCAAATACAAGGTATGCTTTTTTTCTACTTTATGATATAATATTTTAGACTGGCGAATTTGTCCATTTTGCTTACTTAATTTAGTACGAAATAAGTTATGTTATAACGAATTTAATATTAAATTAAGTAAACTACATGGACAAATTATAAGTTCTAGCAGAACTTATTCTTGATTCTTGAGCAATAATAATGTCTCTAGAACTTCTGCATACATTATTACTCAAGAGTCGTTATGATTTATTTAACAATAAAATAATTGCACCTGTCATTTTGAAAAGGGCACAAGTCCATTTATTTTAACTATTAAAAATTAACAAAACATGGTTTTTATTAAAATAATTTCTACACTACTAAAGAAATTAAACATAAAAGTAGATAAATCAAGAACATATATAACTTATGTAACTTTTATTTTTTATAAAAAAATATAAATCATACAGAAATTTTTAATTTAAATTTATTAACTAATTCTTAAAAGTTTTGGACTTGTGTCCTTTTCAAAATGACAGGTTCAATTGACAATTCCTCAAAAGTTTTCATAATGAAAAATGAAATCTCAAAAGATTCTATTGCAAATTGAGAGATCTTGTAAAAAAACAGTTGTTTGACTAAAAAAAAATGAGAATTGTTTTTTTAATAAGTAAACAAGTTTTTTAAACGAATTTTATTTTATCAATTAAATCCAGATTGTTTTTTACCACCATGATAGAGTTTAAGAAATCATTTGAAATGCAAGTACGTAGATGGCTATAAACCAAAGCGAATCCAGAGAAATCACGTTCAACTTTTACGCTGGAGAACGCTGCACCGTAAACTACTTGCGAAATTTCATAGAACCGATCCCATTTTGTTTTTTGATTTTTCTTCCAGTAAGCAAGAATGTTGAATTCAGCGTCTAATGTCACTCGCGCTTCATTAAGAGCCCATTTTAAAATTAGTTGACGAATATCTTCATCTGATTCTGAAGATGCATTAACAATACCTTGCCTTGTTCCTCCTCCAGTATATTCAATGAAACGGCGTACTTTTTCAGCTTCAACATCTTCTGAGTTCATCGGAATCATCTCTTCAGAAGTATTTGATGAATATGACGCATTTAATTGTATGGATTCTTCTGTTAATGAAGAATTTGACTGTTCTTGTCGGGTGCAAAGTTTTTGATGGATTTTGATCAACTGTATGATTCCTCTATTCAACAGTTATGTATTCAGCAGTTGATGACCTGATGTAAAGCAAAATCTAGGATCCAGAACTAAAGCAGCAATAAATGCTTCACATTTAAAAAAACTTGTTCTCGTGTATTAATTACGTTGGTCAGTAACAATTTTAATCCCAAATCACCTGCTGGAATGTCCTCGATTTCTATTTTCATTTGAATCCATCGAACGTAGAATTCACTCATTGATAACTTTGGTGATTGAAAATCCATCATGGCCGAATGTATTGGTAAAAATGCGTTGAAATATTCATCTATTAAGCTCCATGATGCATCATTTAACTTTAACTTGTCGTGTCTTATCTTTTGATATGATTCTGCGTTGGTATGAAAATCTTTTATCATTAAAAAAGTGGAATCCCAACGAGGTGCAATGTCTATACGAGGCTTTTTTAGATTTTTATATGTTTGAATATATGCTACTTTTTTGGATTCAATAGCAACCTTTCTTATATTATTCAATGCATCTTCAAACATTGACGTTACGTCCTTGGCAGCTAGCTGACACACATGTGCGCCACAAAACATGGCTGAACAGAACAATCCTACTGATTTTTCAACGCAAACAGTGTGGGCTTCACTATAATTCCCTTCTTCATTCTCTAAAGCGCGAATATCAATTTCTTCGTCTTCGAAATCTATAAATTCGTCACCATAAATTTCAAGGATTACTTTCATTTGATCTTGTGCATTTTGGAGAATATTTGAAGCCTTCATCATATTCTTTCCCTGATCTGTGCAAGTTGTGTCCCAGTAGGCACGCAACGTTTTATTCACGTTTCAATCACGTGTATTTTAGGTGACTTCGTCCAGGTTACTATTTTACGTGAAAGTCACGTGAAAGTTACGTGCCAAAATATCTCGTCTTTCGGAACTTTTTTTATTCTCAAAAAAACTGGCATAAGAAATGTGAACAATATTTTTTATTATATTAATTATTTTTTTATAGTATAGTTTTTGTATTCATTATATTAGTTATAATTATTTACTTCTATAATAATATAATTAATTTTTATTGTAGTATTATCTCAATTAAAAAAAAAAAAAATTGGTCTATATAATATCTTTTAACGCAATGCATTTAAAACAGAACTAAAAAGAACAATATACTTTAAGTTGTAATATCTAATATTTAAATTATATCAAATTAAGTTAAATAAATCAGTACCCTATTTGCCGTCCCTATTTGCCACACAAATAAGATTAAACTCAAATACAAGGTATGCTTTTTTTCTACTTTATGATATAATATTTTAGACTGGCGAATTTGTCCATTTTGCTTACTTAATTTAGTACGAAATAAGTTATGTTATAACGAATTTAATATTAAATTAAGTAAACTACATGGACAAATTATAAGTTCTAGCAGAACTTATTCTTGATTCTTGAGCAATAATAATGTCTCTAGAACTTCTGCATACATTATTACTCAAGAGTCGTTTAGATAAAAACCCAAAATAGATTTTCTTTCTTTATTTGGTTTTTATCAACAAGGTTAAAGAATTTACCCAAGATAATATCAATAAATAAATGTGTTATGTTATTTATTATTGATATATGTATATATTATTATTAAATACTTAATCTTTTTATAATATATGACATCTTGATCTCGTGCTTTACTTGTTAAAAAATGTTAATACTTATTTCCTTTTTTTATATTATTTAAATATTATATGGTTAATATATATATTCGAGTTATGCGAAATTATTACTATATATATTATATGACTTTTATTACTATTGTTATTATGTACAATATAAAACAGGCTATTAATGCGGATTTGTTCGATGTTTTCCCCACAAAAAGATAATTATGATGCTATTGTATTTAAAACTGCATTTTACTTATCTTTCAATGTTGACGACCTTCCAATATGTAAAGCAAGTTTCTCTCAAGTATAGCATTGCTTTTTCAAAAATTGTTTAATGATTTAGATCAAAGAAATAGCAACACCAGAAAATCTTGTTGCCAAAACAGTTGGTGACTCACCATGTAAGATTTGTGTTAAAAATTTGTGATTTAAGATGATTATTTAATATTCATATTATTATTTAAGTTTTTATTTGTTTCTTTTGAGCTAAATTTGGTGTTGTGAGCTATTATTGGAGAAAATATCGACTTTTTTTTTTTTTTTTTTAAACATCTTCGCTTCCAACAAGGCTGCAAGCAGCCACTAATTAAAGTTGGAAGTTACTGTAAGAAAAAAGATGAAGATTGTAGAGCAAGATAACGATTGACGGGCGATTTAAAAGATTGCAAATTATATGAATCAGGAAAGCAAGATGAAGGAAGCGAATTCCAAAGAGCTGATGTTCGAGGAAAAAAACTAGACGCGTTTTTGGAGCACTTAGGAACAGTCACAGAAAAGGATGACACTTAATTGAATGACGAGTAACACGAGAATGAATTTTAGTAGATGGCACAAGAGACGTTAGCTCTTTCGAGCAGTGCCCATTATAGTATTTGTAGAAAAGAGAAAGAGAAGCAACATTACGACGATGTGATAATGGTTGAAGGTTGGCTGCAAGAGCAGGTCCAACTATGTTTACGATGCGATTTTGCACCTTGTCTAAAAGAGAAAGGGCATCATTAGAAGATCCGCCCCAGATATGGCAACAGTATTCCATACAAGGCCGGATTTGAGATTTATAGAGGTAGAGAATAGAATCCAGAGTAAGAAAGTGGCGAGCTCGATAAAGAAATGCAACCTTAGCAGATGCTAATTTTGCAACCGATTTGATATATGGTTTCCAAGAAAGATTGGAAGTAAGAGTTAATCCTAGAAGATGAAGAGTAGGTGACTCATCGAGTACATCACCTCGAGTACATCATAAATATAGGAAGATCTAAATTATTGCGATAACGATTGGCTGAAAAAAATTGAGTTTTATCTGAATTAAAGTTCACCAGCCACTGTGAGCCCCATGCTGTAGCAGAAGTGAGATCCTTTTCAAGCTCAAATGCCCCCTCCAGGCAATCAGAGGGTGTTGGTTTCTTATCACGACAAGAATAAATGGTAGTATCATCAGCAAACAATGCCACCTTAGATGTGAGAATATCTGGAAGATCGTTAATGTAAATTAAAAAGAGTATAGGGCCAAGGATAGAACCTTGAGGAACCCCTGAAGTTACAGAATAAGAAGAAGAGTGTTGTCCATCAAGGACAACTTTTATGCTACGATTGGAAAGGAAGGATTCAATGATCTTAAAGATGTTGCCGGATACACCATAAGAAGAAAGCTTATGGAGAAGACCAGCATGCCAAACTTTATCAAACGCTTTTGAAATGTCAAGAGCGATGGCCTTAACCTCTCCACCTTCATCTAATGCACGATAAAACCTGTCAGTTATTACTGTCAGCAATTCAGCTGTAGAACGAGAAGATCGAAATCCATATTGATGGTCAGAAAGTAAGTTATTAGATTCAAGATGAGAAATTAAGTGTTTGTTAATTAAAGATTCAAAAACCTTGCTTATGATAGGAAGAAGACTTATGGGATGGTAGTTAGACGAATCAGATCGCTCCCCAGAATTTTTGAAGATAGGGATAACAGATGCGGCTTTCCAGCAGGCTGGAAAACAAGACTCTGATAAGCACTTGTTGAATAGTTTTGAGAGTATAGACGACAGCTCTGGAGAACACTTCTGCAAGACAATAACAGGTATGTTGTCTGGGCCACAAGCTGTAGAAGAGTCTAGACAGGAAATCACTTTAGATACAGATGCTGAAGTGATATGAATGTCAAGCAATGAATCAACCTGTTTGTTGGCAATATCAGGTAGAACGCAATTAGTGGAATCAAGAGATGATATTGATGAAAAGTTTTTAGCAAACAGTTCGGCTTTGTCTTTAGGTGAGGTGACAAAGTCTGAACCATACAAGAGAGGTGGAATTATAGATTTGCCCTTATTATTGATATTATTAAAGATTCTCCAGAAGTCACGAGAGCCTAATTTTTGAGATGAGATACGAGATTTCATGACCTGAGAATAGCGGGTTTTGGCGTTAGACAAAACCTTTTTACAGTTGTTTCTAGCAGTAATAAACAGACGTCTGTTTTCTGGAGAATTGTTTTGCTGATAAATATGGAAGTAACGGTTTCGATTGGCAATCGCAGCAGCACAGTGTGAGGAAAACCATGGAGGAGAGTGAGGCTTGACCTGGAATCGTCGAGAGGGAATAAAAGATTCCATGCCAGCCTAAATCCACGAAGTTATATAAGAAGCACATTTGTCGACAGGAAGTTGAAAGATTTCTACCCAAGGGCCATCACAAAAAATCACGGAAAGAATCCCAGTCAGCTTTACTGTAGTTGTAAGAGGTTCGATAGTAGGGGTATTCAGGTGATGAAGAAGAATGAGATATTAGTTTTAAAGAGATCAAACTGTGATCAGAAGCTCCTAAGGGTGAATGTGGAGAAACTGAGCACTGACTAGGATCAGAAACAAGACATAAGTCGAGTAGAGAAGGTAAATGATTAGGGTTGTCAGGAAAGCGAGTTGGAAAGTTGACTATTTGAGTTAGGGATTGAGAAAGGCAAAAGTTGTGGGCTTTAATGCCTGCAGAGTCACTGACACTAGAACCAAGCCATTCAGAGTGGTGAGCATTAAAGTCACCGACAACAACTATATTAGCTGATGGATAAAGAGAGAGGGCTTGGTCAATATGATCAGAAATAACATCAAAAAGAGTACAGTCTTGAGATGAAGGAGATCGATATAGAACAAAGAGAAAGGCAATAGAGTGAAGTGGTGCTAAACGAAAGCACATGAAAGAATAGTCTGTGGATTCAAACCTAGTTTCACGACAAACAGGTGAATTCTTACGAATGTAAATGCCCAGGCCAAGCATGTGACTATTGGAGTCTTTACGAATCAGAGGAAGATAACCATCAACACTAAGATCACAAGATGAGACAGCCGAACTCAAATTAGTCTCACAAAGAGCAAGTAGGTCTGGTGAACTTTGCAAGAGATAAGACTCAACAGAAGAAAAGTTACTTCGAAGACCACGAATATTAGTGAATGATAGGTTTAGAGAACTTGGTGATGATGATGGTTTTTTGTGTTTTATAGTTTTTGGTACTTTATTCATTTTTAAATTAGATTGAAGAACTTGACTCAAAGCATAGATAGTACTCAGAACACTGTTTAATAGCCCAAGCAATTGCCTCATTACTACTAATAAACCCTAAGCCGTAACAAAGGGCTCCAAATGTGGCCTCCGCAATGCACACCAAAAGTACAAACAGGGACACCATCCATGCGCAACATGGCACTGTTAATACTTTGATATTTTTCAGCTGTTGATGGAATCAGCCTCTCTGAGAGCTACCACAGAGTTCGGGAAACCTGACTACCAGCCAGCCTCAGAACCATAAAACTGAGTTTTAGAGCTGTACCCTCATAAGGAGATAATAGAATGAGTTGCCTAGTCATAAAAACAGTGACACAAGCAAACCCATGCATTGAGTCAAGAAGATCCAGCATTCAACATCCTAAACTGGAAACAATGTATTAAAAATACATCTGCGCCAGCCTAATAGATGAAGAAGGGGTGCGAGGCTGGTCAACAGATAGAATCTGTTTACCCCTTAAGTCTTTGCCTAGGAGGCCTTCTACAAGACAGTAGCTGGGTGCATTTAACATCTGCCCAAGATGAGTATTTTTATCGAGACACCATCTCTAGCCTTTACTCAACCAAGAGCCCCAAGGCAAGGGGTGTTTTAAATCGGAGTTGGCATCTCCTAGCCTTTGCCTAAAAAGGCGTATCCTACAAGGCAGCAGGACATGAAGCAGATTGTACTGGGTTACATGTTACCAGTAGCAGGATAACCTGATCTGACAACAAATTATTTATTAGATAAATTATATTAGATAGACTTATATTAGATAAAATATATTAGATAATTAGAGATATTAGAATATTAGAGAAAATATATTAGACTTATATTAGATAAATTATATTAGATAAAATATATTAGATAGACTTATTTATTAGATAAAGTTTGATGCCTGCTCTTACCCCGTTTCCTTCTTCATGTTTCAATCATGTATATTTTAGGTGACCTTGTCCAGGTGACAATTTTACTTGGTTAAAACGTGAATGTTACGTTGCCAAAATATTGTGTATTTTGGAACTTTTTTTATTCATAATAAAAACCTGTAATTAGAAACTTGGAAAGATATTCTTTATTTACTATTTTTTTATAATTTAGTTTCAGGGATAACCTTATTCAGGATATTCCCAGAATACCAGATATTTTTCTGAAATTTATCTTTTTCCAAATATCCGAAAAGTTTTCCATACATACAACTTTTATTACAACATATAACTAGTATATATTATTCATCTATTTGTTTTTATGTTATTTTAGTCATCATTCATACAAAAATTAAGAAAAGTTTTTAAAAAATTGAGAAAAGACTTGGCTGAATGCAAAATTAAGGGAAAAATGAGGGGGGAAATATTCTGAATTTTTTCTGGATATTTTCCGTAAATTTTTTCCGGATATTTTAGATATAATGATTACATGAAATATGTAGTTTATATATTCATTATTGTAATTACTTTTTATTTTACTTTTATAATAATGTAATTATTTTGCATTGTAATTTTATAATAATTAATTTAAAAAGTAGGGCGTAAGATATCTTATAATGTCGCAATGCATTTTTGACAAAAATAAAATGTCACATATATAATATTTTATCCAAACATATTATCTTATAACCAAGTTTTATCAATTTAGGTTTAATAAATATATTATAAAGCTTAGTTCAAAATTGTGTAACGTTATGGCAGATAATTCTCATATTGCAACACGCAAAAGATCAAACCCTACTACAAGGTATACTTTTTTTCTACCATATTGTATACTATTTTAGACTGTCAAATTTGTCAATGTAATTAATTTGATAATAAATAAGTTATAACTTATTTAATATTAAATTTATTAAGCTATATGACAAATGATAAGTTCTGCATAAAATAATATTAACTAGGAAGACCCAATGGTATTGTTATGTTATTGCCTAGGAATATCATTCTGTAGTAAAACCCAATAACCTTTTAACTTTTAAAGTTTGAGAAATTTCACTTTTCCCTCTCTTTGTCTTCTTTTGTGATCACACTCTGTAGTAAGAATTTGATTTAATTCATATCTTGTTGGAGAATGCAACTTGATTCTGAGTTGAATTTTCAGCACTCTGTATTTATTGGTGACCTAATTTGACAATACTTTATTATACATATTTTTAGTTTTATACTTAATATATTGTATATAATTAGGGGTAGATGAGGCTCCTTAGTCGTGGTGAATGTTTCCACAGCAAAAGGAGCCTCAAGGTGAAAATCTGACCATGGATAAGGAAAATCATGATATAAAATCCCCACTATAATGCTTTGTGGTTATGTGATAACTATTACATTTTTATAAATTGTTTTAATTTTTGTGTGCATTCTAAAATGACATTTAATGCTGTTCAAAACTTTGTAGATTACTCATTTAAACAACTTTGTGGGCTGTCACCTTTGCATCTAGTGAGTTAATGTATGAACAAGTTAATGCAGAAACAGATGCAAATATAAGAAAATGGAAAACAAAAAAAACAAATTATCATGTTATCACATAGTACACAGATGTTATCACATAAGGTGAGTACAGGTCTTTTTCTAATCACGCCCATCAGTAATTAACTTTATATAGATATAAATATAGATAAATCTATAGATAGATATCAGATATAGATATATATAGATAAAAAATATTTTTTTAAACTTGTATTTTTTATTATGTACTTCTTTTTTTTTAATCATCTGTCGACTTTTTTGTTACATCTTTTTTTATTAAATACTTATTTACTTTTTTAGCAATCAGAGTATAAAATTAGAAGGCAAATAACTTTTATTTTTTTACATTGTATGTAGTATTGTTTTCTTAAAATTATTTAATGATTTAGATAAAAGAAAACAAATAACACCCTAGAAAATCTTGTTGCCAAAAGTAGTTGGCAACTCTCAAAGTAAGATTTGTTTTAAAAGTTTGTGATTTAAGATAATTATTAAATAATCATATTATTATTTAAGATTTTATTCGTTTCTTTTCAGCTAAATCTGATTCATTAGATAAAGTTTGATGCGTGCTCTTATAGAAGAAAATATCGACTGATTTGTTAGATTATGTTTGAAGCGTGCTTTTATGGGAGAATAGATATATAAGTTTGAAGCGTGCTCTTCGTAAGTTGCAGATCTACGACTTCGTACTTATTACTTTGGATATAAGGAGGATATTTTAACAAAAATGCAGCTTTTATTACAAATTAAAAATTTTTATGTCAAGAACTAATATACTGACTAATAAAACCATGTATTTATACGTATTAAATATTTCCTCGACGATGAGTTTTTTTTCTTTACACGAATCCAAACACTTATAATTGTAATTATAAAGCATAATTATTGCTTAAATATTACGTGCCAAAATTAACGTAAAAAGCACGTCTTTTGGACAGTTTATGGGGACCAAAAAGTCACCTAAATATTACGTGCCAAAAGTAACGTGAAAAACGCGTCCATAAATCACGTGAATTGGTCATTTCATGGGGACCAAAAAGTCACCTAAATATCACGTGCCAAAAGTAACGTGAAAAACACGTCCATAAATAACGTGAATTGGTCATTTCATGGGGACCAAAAAGTCACCTAATTGTCACGTGCCTAAATAACGTGAAATTCACGTTTTTGTCACGTCGCTGTGCCTACTGGGGTAGATATCTTTAGCGCATTTTCCAATTTTTCCAATCACATTTTCCAATTGAGCAGCCAAAATTTCGTCAAACTATCGACCTTCTTGAGTAATTATGCCTAAGGTTCTGTCAACTATTTCCCCGTCCTTGATATATCTGCAACTAACTCCAAACACGTTTCTTCCATATCGCGACGCAATATCAAACATCAACGACATAAGAACATTTTCAGTTTC
Source organism: Hydra vulgaris (assembly GCF_038396675.1). Lineage (NCBI taxonomy): Eukaryota > Metazoa > Cnidaria > Hydrozoa > Anthoathecata > Hydridae > Hydra > Hydra vulgaris. Next base: position 5,310,136 of record NC_088922.1, read on the forward strand.
CTCTCTTATTAGCGAAAAAATATTTTCACATGCATGTTGAATGTAGCGTTTCATGCTGTGACGATTTATAAAAATATTGAATTTTTTGAGTGCGTTTTTTACTAAAGACATTTGTCCGATTTCATTAGCTGATGCTAAAGACAAGTTACGGCGCATCATTAATCGAATCATTTCTCTAATTAATTGATTTACATCAACTTCTAGCTTGATTTATTTAATTAATTGAATTTTATCGTCATTTCGATGCCTTGTAGCTGGGGTAGCTTCAACTAATTCAATTTCGTCGGCTTTTTCTTTGTGTTTTCGAAGAAGGTGATCTTTGATTTTACTTAATTTGCCTTTGTAAAATTTTTTGCACATTTTACATTTTCCTCCTTCTTTATTTATTTCAAATTGAGCTTTTACTTGTTCATTTAATAAATTATTCTCCATTTTTGACTTTAAATTGTAAGGAAAACAAAATAAATAATTATTAAAATATATATTTCACTCAAAACATTTTATGCAAGTTTATGGCAGTTAACTATGCAATCATAATGCAATTGTCAGTTTTTTTAATGATGAATGTATCATAACTATTATAACTATAAGTATATTATTCGTAATTAGTTATAAATTATTAGGATCTTTTGAATTCAGTTTTTCATAATGAAACCTTTTTCAAGATCAACTATTAATTAAAAATAACTGATAATTTTTTTTCTATTATTATTTTAATCAAAAGAATAATTTTAAGTTTAGTCATACTAATAAAAACCACTTTCAGTAATAAAAACTCAGCTTGAGATGGTTTTTAGATTCTTATAACGGGAAATCGCCAATACTATTTGATACTAATCAATACTATCAAATGATGCATCAATACTAGTCAATATTAGTCACTACTATCAAATGATGCATCGCTAATTTTTGCTTATAGACTTTAAAATAAAAGTTTTATAAAGCAAAACTGATTGCAAAAAAGCAACAAATTTGTTAGACTATTTTCACTTTACTCTTTAAATTAAGCTAAAATGCTATAATTCAGACATAAAATTATGTCAAAGTATGTCCATAGAAAATATGTCTGACATATTTTATGTCAGCAGAAAATAATTCAGACATAAAGTTATGTCAAAATATGTCTATAGAAAAAATGTGGGTCATATTTTATGTCGGTAGAAAATATGTCTAAAAATATGTCGAAAGATCTGTCAGACATATTATGCCGTAACAACCCTGATTTGTATTATAATTTTTATTGGTTTGTATTAATTCTATTTGTCTGTTAATATTTCTCTATTAAAAGTTAACATAGTAGATAAGTTTTTATATAATTAAATTAAGTTAAAACATCGATTTATAGTATATAAACTTATCCTTATAAAATTCTTTCTAATATAATAAAGTATTTCTAGGGGTTATATATACCCTCGTTATTCAAGCAATATAAAAAACTCTTAAAAAAATGTTATTCAAGTAATATAAAAACCGTAAAAAAAAGCATTAAAAAACAATAAAACTTCAATGTAATGTCTTCTTGTGTCTTAAATAAGAAAAATAAAATTTCCGTCTAATTACCGTCTTCTTTATTCAAACCACCTTCATTTGGAGAACACTGGTGATACTGTATTTCCAAAGACTTTCACTTTTCTCTTAAAATAGTCTGCCTCTACTTTAACCAAGTTGAATTTTTCCTTTTTTCCTCCAAAAAATGTTTCTGATGTTGGCAAATGCATGTTAAAACCTTGAGTTTGTTTCATTTACATAGAGTTATCTACGCAAATACTCCAGTTTGTAGAATTCAAGATAAGATTCGTTGGGAAGTCAAGGCTTGTTTTCTTGAGTTACTAATTGTCGAAGGTTTTTTGGTGATTTGAAAACTTGAGTGTACCCTAATTTTTTATATATCTTCTTTAATTGAGTACTTAATTTTGGTACCCGTGGTAGAAAAATATAATTAAGTTCTAGTTTTTTGATGTTATTGTTGTTGTTTTGTTGATTATTTTACTTATTGTTTTTTATTTTTTTGACAATGTTTTGAAGTATTTTTTTATTATAACCATTTTCAATAAACATTTCTGTAAGAAACTTTAATTCATGATTTATACGTTCTTTACTGCATAATGCAAAAGCTCTTTCGATAAAACCTTTGAATATACCATAATTTATTTTTGGATCGTGACAAGAATTTGGCTTTATTTGCACATTTGTTATTGCATCCTTGCAACAGATATTAAAAAGATACGTTCCGGATTTGTTATTTGTTATTGAGAGATCAATAAAATTTGTTTTGTGTGAATCACTTTCTTTCTCAATTTTATATTTGATATTTGTGTGTTGATTATTCAACAAGTCGAGAAAAGGTTCTGATTCTGCCTCATTATTAAAACGGGAATGGATATCGTCAACATACCTTTTAATTGATTTTACATATATTGGTGGTGTAAGATATGTACCTGTATTAACGCTTTTTCTTTATAATGTTACAGAAAAATCTGTACCACTATTATCATCTTTGATAAACCTAAAGGACCAGCATCTTCTAAAACGTGTACGTTGTTTTTGTGCAAAAAATAACAGTTTGACAATTTTGAATTAAAGATAGGACTGTTACGGAGTTGTTCTAATAAAATATTGATTGATTCTTTAACTTGTTTTGAAGGGTAAATATTAACAATATTGAAGGAAACTTGAAATTCACCAGGATCGTTATATCACGAATGAGCACATTCAACAAATTGTTTTGAATTTCGAAGTTTTGTTTTGTTAAGATTGGAGGTTAGTTGAATGTGATTTACCAAAAAATTGGATAACTTATATCTAGGTGACTCTATTGTGCCTACTATAATTCGTATTGGGTAGTTATTAGTTTGTTTGTGTGCTTTAATGATACCATATAATCGTGGAGGAGTAGCATCACTTGTATAAATGATCTATATATTTAGTTTTTTGTAAACTTTGTTTTCAGATTTCGCAAGTTATTCTTAACTATGCAAAGGAGCTTTTAAGTTGGATCATAGTTTATGATTTTAGATTTCTGAAGTTGTTCTTCAATTTTTTTATGAGCATCGTTTTTATTAATTTAAACAGAGCCTGATCCTTTATCAAACGGATAAATACTAGTTGTGTTGCTAGACTTAAGTTCTTTTAGTGTTTTAAACTGATCCTTTCTAAATTTTCAGAAACCAGTTTTAAATTTTCAAAACTAGAAATACATCTTGTCTAATTTTGTTAGCATCAGTATTTTTGTTTGAATATTTTAACTTTAAAGCTACCGTTTCTGTTATAGTTATTATGTCTATACTGGAACTAACTCGGAGTAGGAACTAAGTTAGGTCCTAAATCAAGTAATTTTTTGTGTTGTGTTGGGATATTATCAGTACATAAATTAAGTGTTACCTCTTTTAAAAACTTGTACTTCCTTGGATTATCGTTATCTTTATATCTACTTTTCTTTAATAGTAAATCAAATTTGCTTTTTAAATAATTTTTTGATCGCAAAAACATATATTTGTAGGATTTATCTGAAATGTTTGTAATTTTTTAAAAATCTTTACTGTTTATACACGATTTTATGAGTACAGCCTATTTTTTAATTAAAATTATTTGAAATTATTAATTGAAATATCTTTTTCTTGCTAGCTTTTGGATATATAGAAGTTTTTTTAACTTTTATCATAAAGATTTTACTAAATTACTGTTCAATGGATTTTTATACAAAGAAGTTTTAGGAGGATGCAGTGTTTAATACATCTTTGAAAAAATATCTATTGATTTTTTGATTTTGCTACGTTTTTCTTTTTGTTTCTTATTGATGATTGAGGCCAATACTATTAGAGTTGCACAAAAACGCGTTTTTTCCTTTGACGTTATTTTGGGTCAAAAAAATGCGGTTTTTTTTGTTTTATTTTGGTTTTTCAGCGTTTTTTTGGGTTTTTTTAGTGTTGTTTTGCCTTTTTTTTACAATTTTTTTAGCTTTTTTTGCATAAATTTAAATTGTTTTCCTTTATTCTGGTATATTTTTAGAATATGACCATTAAAAGCACAACTAGATGTTTAAACACCAATTTAAAATAAATTTTTAGTGACAAAGTTAAATTAGTTTTAAGTTAGTTATATATCTAGGCATACTGTATGGAAATGTTTATTTTTTGCTTTATTGAACTAACAACTGTGATGCTCTCATTATATATAGAAACTATTCTTATCCTATAAAAAAATTACCATTTTAATTTTGATAATTTAAATATATTAGTATATAATACCATGCAAGTTTAATATCAGTCTTCAAAGGCTCAAAAAAATTAGCAATTTATCGAGATTGTTTGAGCATTTGTATATTGTGTTGTAATTAAGTATTACATTGTTTGTTTGTTATATTTGTCAAAAAAAATTTATCGCTAGTAGGTCTTTATAAAAAAAAAGTTTGTTTAAAAATTTTTTTTAATAGATTTATATAAAATTTCTCTTCATTTGAGTAATAAGGTGACCTTTTTTAATATAAACATTTTTTAAACAATATTAGGGACCTGTTGAGTAGAAAATGAGCTTAAGCATGAACATGAATATGAATATTGGACAATTAAACTTAAATTAGACTTGAATTATTTACAAAGATAACCACAGCGCAAAAAAAAATCTGAGTTCTGATTTTTTATATAAAGGGTAGGGGAGGGGGAGGGGAGTGTACTTATATATATATATATATATATATATATATATATATATATATATATATATATATATATATATATATATATATAAAGCTTTTAACAAAGTTTAGCATGTTGGTCTTCTTTATATGCTTGTTTCAAATTGTGTATCTAGGATTATCAAATCATTTCTTTTTAACCGCTTTATTAAAATCATCCTCGAAGGCCTACTTATTTATTTCCAATAACTTCTGAAGTACAAGGTTCTATTCTTGGTCTTGTTTTGTTTCTTATCTACATTATTGATCTTCCCGACAACCCTACATCTAAAGTAGCTCTTTTTGCTGATAAATAAAGTTTTTACTCCTGTCTTGACAAAAAGTCTTCTCTCTTTGATCGCTTAGAACAGGCAGCCAATTTTGAATCTGATCTCACTGATCTGTAACAGATTGGAGCTCACATATTTTGGCTTATAATATTTAACTTTAACAAAACTCAGTTGATTATGTTTGCTACCTCTACAAATCTCTTATTTATCTCTGTATGGAGTGCTGTTGTCATATTTAGGCTGGTTCTTATAATGATGCTTTTTTTGTTTTAAACAAGGTCCATAAACGCATTGTATACATAGTTGGAACCGCTCTATCTGCTAAGCTTGAGCCTCTTTTCCATTGTTGTAAAGTTGCATCTCTTTCTCTTTTCTACAATTTTTCTATCATGGTCGCTGCTCAAAAGAGTTATCATCTCTAGTTTCATCAACAAAAACTCATTCTCGCTTGACTTGTCATTAAGCTAAGTCTCATTCATTAATTGTTAAGTCTAATTAAATATAATAAATGTAAATAAACAATGCTTATTTTGTCAATATACACTAAAACCAATAAAAATAAAATTGAGGAAGATAAAATTACCTAAGAAGTTTTTATACAGGATTGCTTCAACTGTGTTAACCTTTAAGCATAACAAAGTAAAAATAATTTCAGTAAATTTCAGTATTTTAAAATTATATTGTCGCCAACTGTATAATTATTTCTCTGTAATGTTTACAAATTTTGAATTTATATTCCAGAGTTTTAAATAGTAATTTTATCTTCAGAAAATGTAATGTGTAAACTACAAAACATGAGAAGATTGGGAAGGAATTTTGGGTAGGGAAGGGATGGGGGAAGGGTTATGGATTGAAATATTTTCGAAATATTGTTGTATTTTGTACCGCTTGTTGAAGTATTTTTGTATTTTGTACCGCATTTAGGTCTTCTAAAAAAAAAAAAGGTCCTCAATTTCTAATTTATTTTAGGACTTTTCAGACTCTGGTAGGAAGGTGGGGGGATGCATACCTCCATCCTCCTGATACTAATATATATATATATATATATATATATATATATATATATATATATATATATATATATATATATATATATATATATATATATATATATATATATACAGGCTCGTAGGAACAAGAATTATATTATATATATCTCTCACTTAAATCAGATCATATTCCAGATAAATTTAAAATTGCAAAAATAACACCGATTTTCAAATCTGGTGATGAGACTAATGTTTCAAATTACAGACCAATTTCAGTCTTGCCCTGCTTTTCAAAACTAATTGAACGCATTATATATAACAGACTTTATAAACATTTAACTGAAAATAAGATTTTATACTTTAATCAATACGGTTTAAAAAAAAAAACATTCCACTGACCATGCAATAATTGAATTGGTTAAGCATATTTCAAATGTGTTTAATAGTGATTGCTATACAATAGGGGTTTTTATTAATTTATCTAAAGCCTTCAACACTGTAAATTATAAAATACTTTTGAAAAAACTAGGAAATTGCGGTATCGAAAATCAAAGTTTACTTTAGTTTAAATCATACCTAACTAACAGTTAGAATCAAAAGACTCGAAAAATAACTTAAAAACTTGTGGGGTACTCCAAGGTTCTATTTTAAGATCTCTATCATTTTTACTTTATGTAAATGACTTTAGCATCAAAAATACTCAATACTATTTTATTTGCAGATGACACTAATTTATTTTATTCTCACAAAAAAAGGAAATTGTCTACAAACTTTCTGGAAGTGCTTTTAGATAAAAATGGAAATTTCATATTAAATATATTGAAGGTAAAATCTCAAAAAATATTTCCATTTAATATCGAACAAAACCCTTTCTTAGTAATGAGTCATTAAAAAGTCATTAATTACTATTTATGTTTAAAACAAAATGCGGGTTATCTCCAGGAACATTTCAATCCTATTTGAATGAAATCTCTCATAAATATCCTACCAAATTTTCAGAGAATAACTTTGTCGTTCCAATAATAAATCTTAAATTAAGTTTGTGCCAAATTCAATATCGGGGACCTTCGTTTGGAAAAATTTTTATCCAATTTTCAATGGAAAACAAAACTTCGTTTTAAATTGCACTTTGGAATGTCTTAAAGAGAATTTAATACAGTATTTGCTAAACATGGACTTTGATATATTAGATTTCAAATATCTTTTTTGACAATTTAAAAAGGTTTGAATTAAATTACTTAAAATAATCAGTTAAACTTTTGCATTTTCTTTAGCTTTTGTTACTAATGGTTTACAAACTATTAGTAACAAACGATATACATAAAAGCAAATCTGCTTTTATGTTTATGTTTTAGTTGATATTTATTAATCAACCCGAATTCTTATTTTTATTGCATTACTTTTAATAAGGCATAACTCTTGTTTATATGTTATGCATTTTTATACAAAATGATTTTTTGTGGATTGATAATTTTTATGATTTTCTCTTGTTTACACTTTTTTATTTTTTATGTTATTTTGCTGAATATTGTTAGCAAAAATTTTATTGCTAAAATTGTATGCATTAATACTGTTTTATTTATCATTTATTACGTATGTAAATTTTAAACACGTTAGAGCACTAATGTAACTAATGCACTAATGTGTGTATACATATATATATATGTGTGTATACATATATATATTTGTGTGTATACATATATATATATGTGTGTATACATATATATATATATATATATATATATATATATATATATATATATATATATATATATATATATATATATATGTATATATATGTATATACACGTATGAGTATATATGCATGCACATATATACATATATATATATATATATATACATATATACATATATATGTATGTATATATATATATATATATATATATATAGAGAGAGAGAGAGAGAGAGAGAGAGAGAGAGAGAGAGAGAGAGAGAGATTGCATAGCTGTAGGTGAATAAAAACTTTAGAAAAGTTTTTATTCACGTTTGTATTAGCATCTTCTTTGGTATTGAGTTCTACTTCTATTCGCATTTTCCAAATATTTGTGCAAAATATTTTTTCTAACATCTTCTTCTTTTGTCGTTTTTAAAACTTATCTCAAATTAAATGGAAAACTAAAACAATATTTTGAGATTGTTACATGCTGCCAACAAAATAAAAGCATAATTAAAAATATATTATTATAGCCACTTAAAAAAAAAAAAAAATATATATATATATATATATATATTTACTCTTTCACACTTATTTCGTGTACACGTTTTAATTATTTTTCTTTTCTTTTTCTTTTGTTTCTAACTTTGTTTTGTTTATTTTTCATTATTTTTTTCATTTTTATTTATTGGGAATTGTTATTTATTATAGTTATATTTATATTATTTATAAATACTATTATTATTTTTAATATTATTGCCTATATTGCTGTTCGTATTATTGTTTGTTTCCTTATTTCACTTCATTCGATCAATCATTTCATTTTAGAAATTGTACTACTTAATGAGTATAATTAATGTGAAAATTAATATAAACCATCACTATCTTCAATGTAATCATTGTCTAAACCTTTTTCATAAAAGGTGTTGTCGCTCAGTGGGAAATGCTTCAAAACTGGACATCTCACAAAAATGAAAAAAATCGTTATGAAACACTTTTTGGTGGTAATGTATAAAAAAGTCTCTGGTCCATTTTATCCACGTGTTTTTTTTTAAAGTAGGACTGACCTTTAACCATGTAGTGCCCATAATCTAGCTCAATTCTTTTGTTCAATTTTTTAGCTTAACTTTTTTTAGAAAATAACTCGCTTGAGCGAGTTTTTAGCACTACTTTGTTTCTATAGCGTTAATGCTGAAGTTTGTTTAAAGTTCCAAATTATTTTTCAGGGATTTTTTAATTTTAGGTTAGCCGCTATCATTTGGTAATGAAAAAAATAATGTTATAGTGCTGAAAATATACATTATTAGGTCTTCAAAAAAAATTTGAACTATTTTATTATTATTTATTTCTTCTTAAAAAAATGCGCTCTTTGTTTATGTCTTCACTTAGATACAGTTTCAAATTATTTTTTAATAAATCGATGATGATTTCAGATTGTAAAACGATTTTTTTTTTTTTGTTGCACTTACTGAGCTCTTTTGTGTGAATTAGTGGAAATGTGTCAATTATATCAGTAGAAACCAGGTAACGAAGTCATGAACATTTAAACTAATACTTCATTTTTTTGGTAGCGGGTCGTTAGAGAGATGGGTTTAAATGATAAGTTTAAATGCGAAAGGATTTTTCCTCTGTTCTTTTTTTTATTTATAATATAACTTGGTTTTTACCTTTGTTTACAAAAAGTTGCATTTAAATAACTTTTCATTAATAAATAAATTTTTTATCAACAGATTTATATTATTGATTTTACCACTGTAAGTAAAAAATATATAAAATATATAGTATACTCTAAAATATATAAAAAATTCGTTTTTATTAAAACTTTTTTCTAAGAGTTAAAGTTTGATAATAGAAACCAGTATTTTTTTCGTTTTAACTTTTTAAGCCTCAACGACCCTAAAGCTTTTTTTATTGTAAGATTTGCTTTGAGCAAATTAAGAGAATAAAACATATCGAGTTTTCGAGTTTTTTTGAGTGACTTTTTAAATTAAATTCGAATTACTGTAATCTATTTTAGTGAATCGATTAAAATACGTTTTAATATTATTTATTCATGCAAGCTTTTGGTTTTTTTCTTTTTTTATATTTATATTTTATATCATCTGCCGGTTCTTAAAAAAACTTTACTCAAAATTACTCGAAAATACATTAACGTGCACCGTGCGTCCTCTGAATGGTATTGAATTTAGGATATGGATAGTATTGAATTTAGGATATGGATATGGAATGGTATTGAATTTAAGATATAGAGGAGTTTAGGACAACATAAGACGGAAGCAGGGGGTGCACGGATCTTTTAAAGGATCTTTTTTTATTTTCTTATTTATTAAGATATTTATTGTAGATATGAAGGACTTCTTTTTAGAAATTAACGATTTTGCTCCTCCACTTCGAAACCCGTGTCGCCAGCCATGTAAAAAGCTGCGTCTGCAAACAATAAATGATAAATTGATTTACATTAAAGAACTCTAAAACAATATTTCACCTTTTCCAAACACCATAAAATCTAATCTTTATAATGAGCTTAATAACTTTATTTCCCATCAACTTAATAACAACAATAACAATGACGTAAACCAAGAAGAAAATTTTATAATTAAAAAATTTTATAATGATATTTTTGAAAATGGAACGATACCGTTTATAAACAAACCTACTAGAATTACATCATCATCAGCCTCATTAGACAATATAATTACTACAGATATTTTTCACTTATCTATAAAAAAGGCATAATTAAAAGTGACGTCTCAGATCACTTTCCAATTTTTTTTTTTTCTATTAACGTAAACAACATAAAACTGCTCCGTCAAAATAAACTTCTCATTATATATTTTTTACAGAAACAAATTGTATAGCATTCAAGGAACGTTCCTTGAATGCTATATAATTGTTCGAACAATTATCTTTACTTCATTGGAATCACATTAATGATTCTAAATAATAAAATTTCAATAAAATATCGTAATAAAACGCATAATTCGCTAATAAAATTGATAAGCAACCAACAAAAGTAGAAATAAAACAAAAACAGATTTATGAGAAATTATTCAAAGTATCATTAACCAAAAACGTTTCTTATATTTTAAAAATTTCTTTTTTTGTTAAAAACTTGAATGAACTTAACGAATTTACCGTACCTTTGAATCCTTTTCGAAAAGTATTCCATACTTTTGGACCTCGATATAGAATGCTGTACTCTGAGTATTTGTTTATTATCCGAGGCAGTTTATATGTGTTGGACATATTCGCTCTAAGATTATAGCTATCATTTTTATTTATTTTAAACTTGTTATTAAAGCTTATAGGAGAGATATTGTGATTATAACGATACATGAAAATTAAATGCTGGTAGATATTTATTTCAAACACATTCATCATTTTCATATCTTTCATTAAGGGCTTAGCGTGTTCACGCCTATTTTTTGAGTAAATGATTCTGCAGGCATGTTTTTGAAGACTATAAATTTTTTTAATCTTTGCCGCTTGAGTACTTGCCCATGAAATGTTTGCATAGCTGATGAGGCTATGAATTAGCCCAAAGTAGATTAATTTAAGACTATTTTTATTGACGTAGGAGCGAACTCGATACATCAAACCTATTATTTTGGTGATTTTTGACTGGATATATATTATATGTGGAAGCCAGGATAATTTTTCATCAACACGCTAATCAAGACGCTAACTTAGTTTAACACGCTAATCAAGACGCTAACTTAGTCTATAATTCGTTTTTAAAAACATTTTTTGAAGTATATGCTATTAATTTTCCAAAATATAAAATATTAAAAAAAAAAGGAAGATATAACGTCGCCATGGATAACAAAAGATTTCAAAAATGTTCTAAAATCAAGCAAATATTGTATATCAAATACTTAAAAACAAAATCATTCGAAAATAAAACATTTTATAAGACTTATGTTAAAAAAGTCCAAAGGAGAATGTTACAAAAGATTTATTACATAAATTTACTAGAAAAACATAAACAAAATTCAAAACACACAGAGAACTTTTAAGATAGCTGATAAAACGAACACATTTTTTATTTCAGTTGGAAAAAATTTTGGTTAAAAATATTCGAACCAAAACAAAAAAAATTAATAATTTTAGTTTTCCTTTAGAGTCTTGTTTAAATTCATTTGAATTATCTTTCGATGAGTTTGATAAAGCATTTAAAATAAAGTCAAATAAAGCAATAGGTCATGATGATATTAACGGAAACGTGGTTATTAACACATATGAAACCATAAAAAATGTTCGAAATAAAGTATTTAAATGTTCAATTGATCAAGGAATATTTCCTGATCAGTTAAAAATAGCGAAAGTTACACCAATATTTAAAGGAGGAGAGTTGTTGAACGTCAGTAATTATCATTTCTATTCTCTCTGTTTTTTCTAAAATTTTAGAGAGAATTCTTTATAACAAAATTTTCCAACATCTGTCTCAAAATAATATCTTATATAAAAATCAATATGGGTTTAAGAAAAATAACTCTACTGAGCACGCTATACTAAAAATAACTCAATATATTACAAATTTATTTCAAAGTCCAAATTTACTTTAAGCATCTTTGTTGACTAATCAAAAGCATTTGATATGATTGACCATAAAATCCTTTTCAAAAAACTAAAATATAATGGAATCATAGGAAATTTTTTAAGCTAATAAAAAGTTATTTACGCAATAGAAAACAATTTGTTCATTTCGACCAAACATTGTGATTTCAATTATTAGAAATAATTTGTTTGTTTGATGACTGTTACGTTTGCTGATGACACAATTTTTTTTTTATCTCATAGCGACATAGCAACACCATTTTCTTGTATGAACAATGAACTAATGAAAGTTTCTCAATGGTTTAAATCAAACAAACTTTCTCGGAATATTGAAAAAGACAAAATAATCTCTTTTTCATTCTAACTCTAAAAAACGTCTACTTCCAATCGAGCTTCTTCCTCTTTTTATTGATGCCGTTCGTCGCCAACAGAAACATGCTCCACGTCTTATTAATTTTAAAGACCATTTTTCACATGCTAAGCCTCTTTTTATTGAAATGAATATTTTAAATATATTTCAACTAAATATTTTTAATGTACTGTGTTTTATGTTTAATTGTAAAACTCGTACAGCTACGGTTTCTTTTCGCAATTTATATTCCTTAAAAGAAAAAAATAAATATAATTTACGAAATGATAATTTCCTTCTTCAATCAGTTTTCAGAACCAATTTAGGCAAGTTTTGTATTTCTTTTCGAGGGGCGTTTCTATGAAACATTATAGTTTTGAAACGTTTTGATTTTTCTCAAGACTGGAACTTTTTCGCATTTAAAAGGAAATTAAAAAATATCGTTCTCTCTATTGAAAACATACTTATATATTTTTAAATTTAATTATTTTGATTTTTTTATAATGTTTTTACGAATTACTATATAAAAAATATTTATTTGACTATGTACTTGTATATTTCAATTTTGTTTTCTTAATTTTATTTATGTGTATCATGCTAATTTAATTTATACATTTTATACCTATAAAGTCTTGTATTTTAAGTATTTATATAAAACGTTAATTTTTACTTCTTACTTTCGTTTCATAAACTTTATTTGACGCCCTTATTTATTTTATACACATTGCAAAATTGTTTTAAACACGTAGCGGTTCTTGATGATAAGATCGTATGATCTTCTGCAAGTCTCCGCGTTCTTATATTATATGTAACAAAATTTGGAATTTTTTATTTACATGCATTCTTCTTTCATGTATTTTATTGTAATAGTTATTATGAATAAATAAAAAAAAAAAAAAAAAAAAAGGAAACCTCATAAATTGTAAATATATGGCATAGAATGGTTCAATTTCTCTTTTTCATTTAAATATTGCTTCTTTTATTAAAAATTTTGACGAATTAAGCTCACTATTATCTCTTACTAATCAGGATTTCAGTAATATTGGTATAACTGAAACTAAACTAAAAAATGACATCCTACCAACATCCGATTAAATCTTACTGGTTATGTTTATGAGCACACTCAACGAATCACTCAAAAACTTTAATTGATAATATTATTTCTAATGCAACTTCTACAAATATTTTTTCCGGTAATTTTACTTCTACGATATCAGATTATTTACCCTAGTTTTTAATATATCCATCTTATTGAATCAAAATTATTCCTCATAAAAGCTGCATTTTTTGTCGGAATTAAAAAAAACAAATTGCGAAAATTATGAAGTGATTTCTCAAAAACCAGCTGGACGTCAACGTCAACACCAACGAAGGTAAAACTAATAAGTGATTTGAAGAGTTTTTCACAAGTTTTGATTCTCTTTTAGATAAACATGCACTATTAAAAAGTCAGCAATCGCTGCTTGTCTAGGGGTCGCCAACCTTGGATAAAACGAGGAATCTTGACTTCAATTAAAGTTCGGAATAAAAATTTTAACAAATTTCTTAAAGCAAAGAATCCTAATAACAAATTCAGTCTAGAAAAATTTTATAAAACATATAGAAACTTACTTGTTACTCTCACCCGTCGCAATAAAAAAAACCATTACTCTAAGTTCTTCTATGCCAAAAATTTGAAATAAAAGTTTTAATATATATATGAGTTTAACACTTTTAATATTCTTTGTTTTATTTTTAAATGTAAAATTAATTTGTACACGGTTTCTTTTTATGATTTGTATGTGTCAAAAAATAAAAACTAATACATTTTACGCAATGATAGTTTTATTTTCAAACAAAGTTTGATAAATTTTGCTTTGATTTTTTGCGGACCAGTTATATAAAACAAATTGGTTTTAAAAGGTTTTTTTTGAGATTTCATTCAACAATACAAATACGATCAGGGCTGCCCAGAGGAGGGCCACTGGGTACGTTTTACTTAGGCGCACGAACAAAGGGGTTTATTTTTATAAAAAAATACAATTGATAAATAACTGTCTAAAACCTAAATTTGTTCTTAAATCGGACTTCAAGTATTGGAGTTCCATGTTCTTCAATAATTTTTGAAGGCAAGTTGAGGTCAGAGGTATCAACATCTTCCTGATCATACCACTCAATTGTTTCTTTGTCCGAATTTAAAAAGACACACATGAGTTCAGATAGACGTTGAGCAACTAGGCAATGAGGTCTAATTTTTTGAATCTCATTCGAATATCCAATACTTGAGCAAACTGTTTTGTGTTGTTTTATTGATTTGATAGTGGCAAAATATAAACTGCAGTTGGTACAAATTCTTTTTGGTAAGGAACTTTGAATACTTGGACATGAGTAATCGTATGGCAGTCCATTGGGATACTTTTTTGTAACTGTCGTGGACAAAATTGTTTTGCAAAGTGATAAGTTTAAAAAGAGAGATGCTAAGTTGTTCTTTGTATTATTGCATTCAAGACCATCTTCTCCTTGGAAAAAAAGAAATTGATGGTGGAAGAAAACCAGTTAGAATGAGATAAAATAATGAGCTATGACAATGACCACAGCAGTTTTGATCATTACATTTTACAATTTGCAGGAAGTATTGGCTTTCTCTGACATGCTTAGCATCCCACTCTGCTTCAAAATGTTTTAACTGTACACATTTTTCACTGTTTGGTTTTATGTACTTGGCTTTAGTTTCAAATCCATCAATGACTATGCTAGACCAAATTTGTGCAAGAACTTCACCTGCTTTGGCAAAATTTGCCTTCTCCATAACTTTTTCTGTTGTTTCTCCTCTTGAATTAAGATGGCTTCCAAAATGATCAAATGGAAGTATAATTCCTGCTAGGTCATGGTTAAGCGGAGCCATTCTTCTCTCTACCCTGTAAAAGGCACTTCTGCCAGGAGCATTAATGGCCACAAACATTCCATCAAGGTCATGCTCTTTGAAATAAGTCTTGGCACAATGAATTGTTTTTTCATATCTTGGATTTCATCAGGCCCACCGTCAACAGTTATAATCATGACTGGTTTGCTAACTCCATCTTCAGTAAATAAGCAGCTTTTAAATGCAGGAAGATGGTTTTTGATTCTGTTTATGTCTTCTAAGTGACTAAGTGCTGTTGATGAATCATGTTATACACTTTTGATTGTTATGTATGTTGGGCCAGAGTATGTGACTGCTTGTTTTTCCATGCAATCCATTTTAATTTCTTTGAGTGCAATTACTGAAGGAATAAGTTTGTGTTGAGGAGCAATTACAAAATCATGATCAACTAAAGTTACCTTGTACTCCATATGCATCGTCATTGGTGCTTGTTTGTTTGCAGCTGTCAATCCAATTGGCACCCTGGCTTTATCATCCTGGGAGTAAAACGTCACTTCTTTAGGACCCAAGACTGCCGCAAGTTCTTATAGGGCACTAATGCATGATATTTATGCTCAGAATTTTGTGCTCTTATTAACCGGACAGGTGCAGTTTTAACATGTCTTTTTCCTTCTGTGCTCAATGATCTGCTTGGAAGTGATCTTAAGTAAACTCCTGATCTCGTGAGATTGTAACCATGATTTTTTAATTCTTCAACCAAGTCATTTAATGTTTTTACAGTTCAAACAATTTCAGTTCTACTCCTACCATCAGAAGCATACCCTTTCATGGCAATATCTACAATTGCTTTTATTAAACTGTCCTAATCACAGGCTAGCGATCGACCTTTTGATACTGACTTTTTAATTCCACACAACTTTTTTCTAATATCTGGATCTAATGCTTCTATAGCTTTTTTTCAAGATCTCGTTTTTTTTCTACCAAAAGTTTTTGCTTTTACCCTAGTATTTGGTAGTCTTCTTATGACAACAAGTTGCAATTTCTTTTTTCGGTGAGATATGCAATATGTATTTGTAAAATAAAAATTTCATTTTTTAACTGATCTTGTTTCGGGGCTTGTTTTGTTTAAACTTTTGAGAAATTGGAAAATTTTTTTTCACACTCTTCACTTGTTGTAATTGATGAGGTCGCGTCAGTCACGCCATCAAAAGTGATTTTAGATTTAACCGCACGCTTTTTTGGTGGATTCGGTACTTGGTTCGTTAATTTTGTCCAGTAAGATAAAATACCAACTTGTTTCGGAGTTTAATTTGTTTTAGCTCTTTTAACTTTTTTCAACTTCGACATTTAATTCGGATGTTTTGCTCTTTGTTTTAATCTCAGACCAGATTTTATTTGTTTTTTCTTGATACTTTTGCTTTGGTATGTTTGCAGATGCTTTTAAATATCCTTCATAAATAGATTTGTAAAGTTTTTCTTTTTCACTAGACATTTTTAACCGATAACAACATCAACAATAAGAAATTAATTTTCCTTACAACCATTACGTTAAATAAGTATATAGTAAAGATAGTATCAATAATAGTATAATTATACTATTATTATTACTAAAATTTACTATTACTAAAATTTTATATCATAGTAACTAAATAACTTAATATATAATTAAAATGATAACGTAACAAAAGTAGTTCTACAAATTCATTATAATAGAGTGACACAAAACATTAAAAGTAACAAATATAACAAAATAATAACAATAACATTAAAAATTAAAGTATTGTAAAACTAAAATATTTATAGATTAGATGACGATCAAGAACAATATTTATGTTTAAAGATCAAATTTTAAACAACTATTAATACTTAAAATTTTAGTATATTTATACAAATATTCGTTGAAAAATAAAACTAGATTTTTAACAGTAATAGAGGGTTGCTTTTAAATATTCGCCCACTATCTGGTTTTTCTATGTTTGTAGAATCAAAATTTCTTTTTATGCCTGTGATTACAACAAGTAACTTAAAAAAAACTAATTTAAATTTTTTATTTTCATTTGTTATGACTCTGTTAAACAATAAACGCTAGCTACTCATTTTTCTTGAAAATTTTCGTATTATATATAATTATTTCGGAAAAAAATAAAAAAAATTTCACAAATTTATGAATTTACTGTATAAATCTATTATGAATTTGATTTAACATTATAAGTCTTGTCGGTAAACGTGTTAGTTATATTGGGGAGGGTTGCTTTAATGGAAACACTTAAGGAATAAATATAAATTAACCAAAGATGGCTTAACTATGAAAACATTTATGACTTGAATAAGACAAGCAGACAATTATACTATACGTAGAACCATATTTTGACTTAACTGATTAAGTCAAAATTGTTATTGGAAATAAATTCATTTTTGCAAAGATACCATTTTGTTCCGATCAAGGCAATTCCCTATATTGGAAGGCTTTGATTCCTAAACCAGAACAGGTTGTTTCATTTAAAAAACTCAGTAAATATATAAAAAACTCAGTAATTTAAACAGTTCATTCAAAACTTATGATAGGATTAATGTTAACCTGGCAAATTCTACAAACAAAAAAGTGTAAGGAAAAAGCTTCAACTGTTACAACTCTCACTTAATTTATTGATTAAAAATCACTGAGTTAAACATTATTTTCAAGATTTGTGGTTATTACTAAACATTTTTAAATTCCGCCTGAACTATTTCTACAACCCATTGAAACTAAATAATTCCAATCAAGGAAACTTTGGACTATTTTGTTATATCGCTGCAGTATCATGCTTGAGGTTACTGCTCAGTGGGCATACATCGTCCAAGGGACGTCCGTCGGATGTCTTACGGACGTCTTACGGACGTCTTACGGACGTCAGGAGGGGTACAAGATTATTATGATGTTAAGATACTTCTTGTCAAGATGAAACTGAATGCAAGATTCATGTTTACCTGACCACATAATAACTGTTTTTTTTAATATTTTCAGAAGTCAGCAATTAGTCAACAGCGTTACAAAGGTAATCGTATAACACCTTGTAGTTAATATAACCTCTTTCAGATTTTCCGATGACTTTCTGTGTAGTAGGTAAAGATACATAAACATTCAATGGAATACGTACATTAGAATATATTATAAGTGGTAGTGTCAATAAATCCTTTACTATGCCAAGCTAGCTAGTTAACCAAAATAAGCAATGGGAAAACATTTCACAATTTTATGTAAATTGTAAAGTTTATGAGTTATAAAAGTGTAACAGAATTAGCAATCTTTAGATAGCAAAGATTGTAATATCGTATACATTTTGCATAACCAAAACAGTAATTCTTTCCTTATCTTTTGAGAAGGTGCCGTACGGGACATTTTTTGAGCCATTAATTTTCTCAGCCATCATTTTGGGCCCATTTAAAAAAACACGAAACCGGACTTATCGATGTTAAAGTTCCGGTTAGGTTCGTTTAGAATGCCCAGGCATTTTCCGACAAATAGCTGCGAATATTGGAAAACCATTGTTTGATACACTGCTGCAAAATGTTAACTCGCACGTGACTATGTTCGGATGCCTTGCCATAAAAAGTTTACACCTTAAAAATAACAATGATAAAGTTAATATTCTACTTTTAAAACTAGGTAAACAAATTATACTTAAGGCCTATATAGCTACTAATTTATGTTTTTATTTCCTTTTTAAGGTAATAACTTATTTAGTTATTGTACGAATTAAGATTCTACAGCTTACACTTTTATACCAGTCAATATAGGCTGAACGTATAATGCTATACAAACAAATACTTGTATAGTAACTTATTATATATTATATATAAATTGTAGCTGTTACATTTACTAACCACCAATCGCCAGGTTTCAAAGTGCTAGCTCTGCCTAATTTTTTTGCTCTGACTCAATTTATTTCTCCGAGTAGCCTCTCATCCATTTGGAGACTGAACACATGGGATATAACAGTGTCTTTACAGACAGGATTAGCTTTTCCACTGAGTTTGTCTCTTAAGTTTTTTTGGTATACCATAATGCTTTTAAGCCTCCAATTTGGTAATAAAACCGCTAAAAAATAAATAAAAATGGAACAATAATATAAAATATATTTATATTTTTATTTTTTAAGTGATATTGTGCATGTAACTAGTTACCGTTGAACATTAGTTAGTGCAGTTTTTATATTTTCATTCGTGTATTATCTACGGGTTACCATTCGAGAAAGTTTATCAGCTTTCTTGCTCATTTTTAAGTATTTAATGAAAAATCTCGTTACAACTTTTTTTGATAATTTATACTAAATTACAACCCTCGCACAGTTACTATATTTTCGGACTAATATGTAATTTTCAATGTGTTGATACAAATTTTAATAATAAATTTTGAGGGTTGTAATTTAGTATAAATTATCATCCAAGCACAAATAAATAATTTAAACAAATCTAATAAAAACTATTTTGCAGACCATACTAGCTTACATCCCTAAAATGATCTAAAGTTTGAGGAATTCGAAAAAAATTATATTTCCAGCATTGTAGTAATAGATATCTTACCCTTTATAAAAGATTCTCTTTTTAATATTTCAACTCATCAATTCGAACAGGTGTTGTTCCAGAAAAATTAAATATGGAGAAAATTTTACAAATATTTAAAACTGGAGATCACTATCACTAACCAATTACAGACCTATCTCAATTTTTCTAGTATTCTCCAAGCTTCTTGAACGAATAATCTACAATAGACTATTAATGTCTAACAGAAAATAAAAAATTTTAAGTGAATATCAGTAGATTTTCTAACGAATTATTCAACGGAACATTCAATCATAGACTTCATGAACAACATCAACTCATCTTTTGATATAGGTCAGTATTGGGAGTCTTTATTGACTATACTAAAGCTTTCGATAGAGTCAACCATAAAATTCTGATTGAAAAAATGAAAAAATATGGTCTAAAAAACAAAACTGTTAAATGGTTCATCAGTTATTTAAATAATAGACAACAATGTGTCATAACTGACGATATTTCTAATTCAAACCTATTAAAAATAAAATGTGGTGATCCACAGGAATCAATTTTTGCCCACCTTTTGTTCCTTATATACATTAATGACCTTCTTAATGCCTCTACAAATCTTAATTGCATAATGTTCGCAGATAATACAAATCTGTTTTATTCATCTTCTTCTATCGATAACCTTTTTGACAGTTATCGATAGAAGAAGATGAATAAAACATGGTTTATTGCTAATAAGTTCTCAATAAACATGCAAAAAACTAAATAAAGGAAAAAAAAGGTACTTCCATCAATTTTTTCCTCTCCATGTATCAATTTCAACAATATTGAAAGAACCCAAACAATCTTGGATTAGTTATAGACAAAAATTGTTTCATGGACAGCCCAAATAAAAGTCATCAACACTCAAATATCTAAAAAATTTAGGTTTACTTTTCAAAGTTAGACCATTTTTATCACAAAAAGACTTGAAAATTCTTTACTTTTCTTTTATAAATATTCATCGTACATACGTTAACATTGCTTGGGGAAGCACACACATGGCAAAATTAATGTCTCTTTATCGACGGCAGAAACATGCTTCTAGAAATATATATCTTAAAAAGAAACATGTACATGCTAAACCTCTATTAAAAGAATTGAAAGCGCTAAACATTTATCAAATCAATATCTATGCTTATATACTATTTATGCTACAATCGGATTAGTACCTTCACTATTACAGAAAACTTTTTTCATCCAATAAGTTTAACACTAGAGCAACAGGAAACTTTATCATACTCCTAAAAAAAAAAAAAACTCTTAATTCTCAATCGCTTATCGCGGCCCCTATTTATACAACAAATTAATTCCGAAATACACCTTAATTACTCTTCCTGACAATATATTTTCTTTAAAGTCAAAACTTAAAAATCTTGTTCTTAATATAGATAATTACATAGAATCGTTCTAGTTCACATGATAAGTCAAAGTTTGAACTAAAACAATCTACAACGTGAGAAAAGTCGGATTTTTATATATATCTAAAAAACATTAAAAAAAACAACAACAACAAAAAACACACACAAATTATAATACAAGAAGAAAAAACACAACAAAATTTTATTACGATAATATTTAAAATATTTGTGCATAAAAATCACAATGTTTATGTATCTTGCGTAATACCCCGAGGTTCTTGATGATAAGACTTATTTAGTCTTCTACAAGTTCTCTGTCACAATATTATCTATCTTAACAAGTCGTTCATAATATATTTAACTAATGCTTCCTAAATTTATTTATTTTCAATTGTTTCTTCTTTTTTAACTGAGTTTTATTTTTTCTGTTAAATGTATTTTAGCAGTATTTGGTTAAATATAATCTTTTGTATCGGAATTATATTTTGCTTATATTGCGATGTGAAAAAGTTGTAACGAATATGTAGTTGTGAAAATGTAAAATGAAAAAAAAAAAAAAGGTAGTATAATGATTTATAAACAATTAAAATTATCATTTATCTAAATTAGCAGCTACTAGGAAGTAAGTTTGGCGAAGACTGGAAAAGATTGAACTGCTTATTACATGGTTATTTTTAATTAAAATTAGGCCGTACCCATACTGGCATGTGTGCCAGAGTTCATATTTGACGATAAGGAAAAAAAAATTCCAAGCTTTTTAAATTCTTTTTGGTGGCGAATACTAACAAGGGGGTTATTTTGCTTCCAGTGTTTGGACATCACCCACCCAACGTCTGTCTTTTCAAACTCATCCATTAATTCTATGTTTATAAGCTAATTCTGCATTTTAAATTCTAATAGTTTGAGAAAGAATAAAGTGCAATTAGATTATGAATAATATATTCGACATATTAGGATAATATAATAGAAATGCAGGTTTGAAAGTCAAAGAACTTCCAATCTTCTTTATTAAAAAGATTATCAAAATAGGGGGGAGATGGGTTTCTGTAACTTTTAGTTTTAGGCTCCAAAACTTTTAACTTTAGACAATAAGTTTCTTAAGACTTAAGGGACTTATGAACTACAATGAGGGAAAAAAACAGGATATTTACAGAAACTTTTCAAATTTTAATCTGGAGTACCACAGTGTTATTGGGAATAAAGCCTCTGGGTCCAGTTTTCAAAGTAATATGATCTAAAGTAATATATAAATAAAATAATATGCTTTAAAATGCATGCAGTTATACATATAACTCCTGATAGTTAACTATATATATAACTAGTTATACATTTAATTTTTTTATATAAACTTATTTTTTAAGGTTATACTTAAACAAATTAGTACCGATTAATTCAAATTCAAGATTTAGTTAAAGTTAGAGTTAAAGTTCATATTTGTTCATTGTTTTTTCACTATTTTATATTTATTTGTTCATTTGTTCAAATTTTTTAATTAGTACTAATTCTTACTATATTATATATATTAAATATTACTATATATATATATATATATATATATATATATATATATATATATATATATATATATATATATATATATATATATATATATATATATATATATATATATATATATATATATATATACATATATATATATATATATATATATATATATATATATATATATATATATATATATATATATATATATATATATATAACATTAAGACAATAGAATTGATACAAAATTTCACTTTAAAATGAATACCATTAACATTGTGATGATAATAGCATTAGGAAACTAGTATTTATGTATTATTATTATTATACTATAAATAAATAATTTTTTAATTCACTTTATAAAATAGAGTCTTACAACTGACAATTAATGGAAATAAATACAAATTATAAAAATCATGTAAGCTTCATTTATTATTTCTAAATACTATATTAATGTTAGTCTACGAAGTTAAAATTAATTTAGAGCATCGTTATTAGTTCTTTTGTGATTCGCACGTCCACCTGTCTCTCGAATTTATTAAATAGGTGGTCAACGCTTGCTCAATAGATAGATTCTCAGCATTACAATGCTTTTTTTCTTACACTTTCTAAAGAGAAGTATGGCAGATTGATTACTCATCTTACCTAAATCATAGGGTCATCTATGCATAATGATGTCAGATGATGACCGGGTTTATTGAACACCATCCCCCTTTATCAAACTCGGCCAATTTTTTCCCCCCTATTTTTTTTTAATAAAGAAAATTGGGAATTCTTTTACTTTCAAACTTGCATTTCTTTGTGGGACACTGCATTGTCCCATGAATGCATGCTAGGTTTTTGACAATATTTGAACTTGCATTAGTTAATTGTTTGCAGAAAATATACTCAAGAACTATATTCAAATATCATATGAACATGTTAGAGAATGTTCATATAATATTTGAATATCACAAATTTAATAATTATTAGTGTTGTGATGTGTTATATAAATAATACCATAATAGATTATGATATGAAAATAAGATAGGATATAAAGGCATATGAAATGAATGATATAAAAATAAGATAGGATAATGATCAAAGAATAAATTTATTTATAGAAATTTAGATGTTTTTTTATTAGTTTCAGAGTATTATATTATGTGTGACGAAAAAGTAAAGATACTTTTGAATCCAGTGTCTATTGCACCCAATGTCTACATCATTGTAAAGTAGGTTTTTACATTTTTGTTTTTGTTTTTTTGTTTAACGACTTATCCTAGTTGATCACATTATTTTAGGATTCTTTTCATGGGTTTAAGCTCATTACCCATAATACGTTAGTCATTGTAAGTAATAAATTAGGAAATAATTATTTGAGAAATATTGTAGTCATTAATGAGTTCAACCTGGCTAATAATTAAAATTGCTCGACTAATAAGGTTCGTTATTAAAATTGCTCTCTCTCTCATTTTATTTATATATATATATATATATATATATATATATATATATATATATATATATATATATATATATATATATACATTTTAGAAAATGTATGAAGAAAGTTAGAAGATACTAAAAACCTTGGTTTTATGCAAGCCGAAGCGATTTACTTAATTCAATCGACAAAAAGCGGCGTGTAAATTGCAAAAGAAAAAATAATATTTTCAATATTTATTTTGAATGTATTCATTAATAGCATTTAATTTAAAATAAATTCATTTTGCAACACGTTCTTTAATTTTATAAAATTTCGTCATAATAGTTTAAGGTAAATCCCACATAGGTTATAGGTGGAAAACATCACATGTAAAAGATCAAAAATGCTGCACGTTTTGAATACCAAATGGGATAAAGCAGCAAATACCAGATAAAGTTAAGCCTCTCTGAAAGCTTCGATGATTAATTTTAAATTACTATTTAAGTAATTTTTAAATTAAAAGAATTTTAAAAAGTATCATTCAAAATTATCATATCAAAAAATATCATATCAAAATTATCAATTAAGCATTCGGACTTTCATTTGTCTAGTATTGACTACTTTTATACCATTTGGATTAAAATATGTGGCATTTAAGATCTATAACATGTAGTATTTTCCACCTATATCCCATGTAGGATTTACCACATAAAACCCATGTGGGATTTACCATATGAAACCCACATGGGACAAAATAATAATCCCCACATGGGTTACATATGGAAAAAATCCACGCGTATCCCATGTGCGCTTTTTCACTGGGAAGTTTTTCTGTAATAAATCCTGTGGCATTATTTTTAAAGCTGCTTTTGTCATGTATTCGTCAGTTATAAGAAGAACATGAGAGTTTTTTTAATTTGAAACAAACAAACAAATCAAAGAAAAAGAAAAAAAGAAAAATTTAACAAAAAGAAAAAGCAGAATTTCAAAATAAAAAAAAGAGCTCTGACGTAATACAATAAAAGAAGATAAAAGAAAGAAAGAAAAAAGTTAAAAAATAAAAATAAACAAAGAAGAAAAAAGTAAATAAATAGTAAAAAAAACAAAATAAGAAGAACGAGTACATAATAAGAAAAATATATATATATATTTTTTCTTATTATCTATATTTAAAAAAATAATAATAATAAGGAAGAAAAATAAAAGAATTAGAAGATTGTTTTTCATACTTATTTTTTAACAATTTAATTTGTAATAATTCATTATTATTTTTGTCTTTCTAACTTTATTATTAATCATTTTCTTGTATTATATTGTTATTTTTCGTTAATATAATAATTTTTTATTTTTATTTTATGTGTTTTTAGTTGTTGTATCTTTTATTATTATGTGACTAATATACATATTTTATCTGCTATTATATTATTTATCATTAGGTTTTCTATTTAAAATATTTTAATAATATCTATTTTTATCGTTACTATATAATTTACTTTCTACTTACTATCTATTTTTATAGGTACTACATAATTTACTATCTAGTTATACTACATAGTTACTTATTAATTTACTATCTATTTTTTTATAGTTACTTTATAATTTACTAAATCCTTTTGATATTACAATACATTCCTATGTAATTAATGCTTTATAGACTTATAACATTCTTTTATATTTTATTGTTTTTTTAACTTATATTTTTATATGGCAAATAAGTGCCCTTGCAAGTTTTGCAATAAAGGGTGTGGCGAATAGTCGCAAAATTTTGATTGTCGCAAATTTGATTGTCGAAAATGTAAAAAAGGAATAGTGTCGTAAACTGTCTCATTATTGATTTTCGAATAACAGAATAAGGAATAATGTCGCAAATGAATTTAATGAATAGTGTCAAGAAATAAAAAAAAGGAATCCCAGTGAAAAAGCGCACATGGGATACGCGTGGATTTTTTCCATATGTAACCCATTTGGGGATTATTATTTTGTCCCATGTGGGTTTCATATGGTAAATCCCACATGGGTTTTATGTGGTAAATCCTACATGGGATATAGGTGGAAAATACTACATGTTATAGATCTTAAATGCCACATATTTTAATCCAAATGGTATAAAAGTAGTCAATACTAGACAAATGAAAGTCCGAATGCTTAATTGATAATTTTGATATGATATTTTTTGATATGATAATTTTGAATGATAATTTTAAAAATTCTTTTAATTTAAAAATTACTTAAATAGTAATTTAAAATTAATCATCGAAGCTTTCAGAGAGGCTTAACTTAATCTACGTTTTGAATACCATTTGGTATTCAAAACGTGCAGCATTTTTGATCTTTTACATGTGATGTTTTCCACCTATAACCTATGTGGGATTTACCTTAAACTATTATGAAGAAATTTTATAAAATTAAAAAACGTGTTGCAAAATGAATTTATTTTAAAATAAATGCTATTAATCAATACATCCAAAATGAATATTAAAAATATTATTTTTTCTTTTGCGATTTACACGCCGTTTTTTGTCGATTGAATTAATTAAATCGCTTCGGCTTGTATAATACCAAGGTTTTTAGTATCTTCTAACTTTCTTCAAACATTTTCTAAAAAAAAAATATAAATACAAATATATATAAATATAAATATATATATATATATACATATATACATATATATATATATATATATATATATATATATATATATATATATATATATATATATATATATATATATATATATATATATATATATATATATATATTATATATATATATATATATATATTAATTATTAGCCAGGTTGAAGTCATTAATGACTACAATATTTCACAAATAATTATTTCCTAATTTATTACTTACAATGACTAACATTTTATGGGTAATTGAACACATATTATGCGTAATGAGCTTGAACCCATGAGGAGAATCCTGAAAAAAAGTGATCAATTAGGATGAGTAGTTAAACAAAAAAACAAAAATAAAAATGTAAAAACCTACTTTTTCAATGATGTAGACGTTGGGTGCAATAGCCACTGGATGCAAAAGTATCTTTGCTTTTTCGTCACACACACGGCCTTCTATAATAACAGGCCTTGAAATCGCGCAAAATGCTGTAAAAACTGAAGGCCGATTAAACTTTCACTTTTACTTATATTGATATATTTTTATATTAGGTAGGGTGTAATGGCAGTCTATGTTTTCTAATAATAATCTCTAGTAAAGACGGAAATATAAAAAGAAAACCAAAAAATTGTTAAAAGATATTTTTCGTATTTCAAATTTCATTAAGAATATTTATATAATACTATATAGTATCAATAACAAGCAGAACCATAACAAAGTATATACCTATATATTAAAAAGATAACTGTATTTTTAATTTTTTTTGCTAAAAATGGTAACAATAAAAATCACCAACAATGAAAAACGCCAACAAAAGTTGATTTAAGCAAAAAAAAAGTTTTATCAATATATCTCAACAGGGTAAATATTTACAAATCCAAACATATTGAGAGACATATAGGCTAATGAGAAAATAAAAAACATAACAAGTAAATAGCATAATAAATTACAAAACTAATTTTCACATAAATTATGATAGCTTTAGTATTTTGGGAGTGGTAATTAGTGAGTAATTCTTTAGCAGAATATTAGAATATACTCTGCATTGTTTTTTTGTGATTTTAAATTTATATTTAGCAGCAATGAACTGAAGCTGAGTAACACAAAATGTTCTGCATAAAGGGTCAGTAGCACCTTGAAAAAAAAAAGCAAAATATTGACCATTAAACAAGAGTATCAGAAGGAATTTCAAGTCCGCCTCTGTTTAGGCTATACAGATAACTTCCATATTTATAATAATAATTGGTAGAATCATCATAAATTTTTATTTCGCTTTTTTGCACATAGCCAGCTATGTAAACTATAGCCACTAATGTAGACTTATTAACTGAGCTTTCAAGATCATGTATATTATCCAGAATTTCTTTTTCATCAGTAGAAATATCTCTAAAACATATGTCATAAGCATGACCATCAATACCATCAACAGGAATGTCAAGTTGTAATATCAATTTAGTATGTTGGATATTAATTTTTTCAATTACAGATTTAGCGTTTATAAAGTAAGTACCTCCAGATCTCTGTTGAAGCTTAGAAAAAGCTTTTTCAAGTGGATCTGTTGAAAACCAACCTAATAAGACATACTTTGCTCCATTACTCAACAAAGTTTCTACAAGATCAATAAAGCCATAACATAAATGCGCTATTGCCTGTAGATTTCATAAAGTTTGACAGTTCAGCAATATCTCGTAGCAGTTGTAACTGTTGATCACCAACTGAGTGGATTTCTCCGCATAATTCATTTCTAAACCGAATGCCAGCACCAGGTGCTTTGACATTAACACCATTCGAAAAAAAATAATATTTTTAATAAACACAGCAGTACCTTCAAATGCTTTATTTTCAATCTCTGGATGCGTTCTTAATGCAGCTACTGTTTCTTCGCAAAAAACAGACAAGCAAAACTTTACAGATTGTCTCCCTATTGGTTTTGGATAAACTGATTTAGCTGTAAGTTTAGAGAGTTTAAAAAGACTATTGCACTCAGTTTTATATTAAGTTTCTAAATCACTCCACTTAGTCAAAGCCAGTTCTTTATTGTTCAAAAATTGAAGTTCCCCAGTCTTTTTTGTCAATATTTGACTGAAGCGAACTTTCTTTATTTTTAAAAAATCTAACTGCTTCAAATAAAGCTGATTTTGTTTTTATTAACTTTAATTTGTTTACAGCTAAAGATGAAATATTTTAAGTTGTGCCATTATGGTTAGCTACAAATGAATAATCATTGAAAATTACTAAAATAAATAATGGAACACCAAGTTTGTACATTTTTGATTGTATGGGTAAACTTTTTTTATTGAGCTAGAAAACAATAACATTGTTATTATCACTTAACAAAGATTGAATATCGTCAAATATAAGTTCATCCTCGTTTAGAAAATCATTTAATTCATTTGGTAAAATGCTTCGAAAACCGCTTGAAGTTACAGTTTTTCTAACTTTACTTGCTGGTGTGGATAAACAACTAGGCGGAATATTTTTAAAAACAGATGGTGGGCTTAAAGGTCGTTGCTTCCCATATTTGTTTTCAAAAGGTGCTTCATTTGGCCAATGCAGTTGACATACTGCTGTATAGTCTGTAACAATAAAACCAGTTCTTGGGATAACTTCACTACATCTTTTTCTCTCCTCTAGATTCTTCGGGAATTTATAAATTGATATTTTTGTTGTAGTTGAGTATTAATATTTTTGTTGTAGTTGTAATTGATATTGAAGTTGTAGTTGTATAAATTGATATTTTTGTTGTAGTTGAGATAGTTCGACTTGCAAAGAGATACACAGCATTTTAAAGGCATTTTTAAGGCATTTTAATTATTAAAAAAACTTATTGTTAGTTTGACAATATTATTACCTTACAATGTTAACGCCTTGAACCTTACAACATTATCGTCTTGAAGTTGCGCTATCTAATTTATAAACCAATCAAATTTTAAAGATTTATTAAAAAAGCGCGAACACAAACTTTCTAAAGTTAAAAAATGTAAACACAGTATTAGGAATTGGCCTTCAGTTTAACAACTTTGTTGCGCAATGTCAAGGCCTGTTATTATAGAAGGCCGGGATCACACATAATATAATATTCTGAAACTAATAAACAAACATCTAAATTTCTATAAGTAAATTTATTCTTTGATCATTGCCTTCATATCCTATCTTATTTTCATATCATAATCTATTATGGTATTATTTATATAACATATCAGAACAATATTATTAAATTTGTGATGTTCTATTATTAAATTTGTGATGTTCTGTGAATATCATATGAACATTCTCTAACATGTCACTGTGTCACGAAATGACTTTTAATTCGAACCTCTTGTCCCGAGAAAACCCTTTAGAGGTTTGAGAGTACACATGTGTAGAATTACACTAGAGTTGGTTTTGAAATCTTTCATCGTCGTCCGAGAAAGAAAAATCAGTTTAAAGTTTTTAATTTTATGCTTATTTAATAAGGTCAATAAACTAAGAGATTTTTTTTCTTTCTCAAAAAAACTGTCTATTTTGGTTATTTGTTTTACAAATAGTACATACAAAATATTTTAGCAAAAAAATAATTAACTAAAAATTTCCGGGAAAAACCTGCAAACAGTTTAGAAACCGTTTTAAAAGAACAAGGTGTGCGTCATTTTTCAAAATGCATAACCAAGCAAAAACTCATGAAGACAACAGGAAAACTGTCTGTTTTCTCTGTATGAACAAAGGTAACAGACAGCTGACTGATTTTATGATTAAACGCAGTCAAGAAATTTTGGGCCAAAGAATCAACTTTGAAGACCAAAGAGTACCAATTGGAATCTGTGAAAACTGTCGAGTAAGTCTCAGAAGAAAAGGTGAAGGGAGACATGTCCAACTTCCTTCCTTGCCAGACTATCAAAACATAAAGATCCGTCCTGCAACAAGAGAATCAGCATGTGATTGCTTGATTTGTAGTGTGGGAAAAGCAAAATTCAGAAGCCCTCAGATAAGTGGAGCAACAAACACTGCCAGTCAGCTTATAGAATGGCCAATTGTTAAGAAAAGATGTTCAGCATGCTTTTTATTGATAGGAAGAGGCATCCCTCATGTCTGTACTAAAGCAATGTTACGACAGAACTTACTCGAAGTTGCAGAAAAGGACAAAAAAGCAACAGAAAGAGTGGCTGTTTCTGTAATTGCCAACCAAGTTCCTTCCCCCCCATGGCACTGTCCGTCTCAATCAAGGAGTAGGAAGACCCTTTCCAGTAACTCCAGGTAAAAACTCTACTTTTTAAACAAAAAAAACTTTTGTCAAAGGGCATAGCAATAAAATATACACTATGAATTTCGGAAATGATACAATGGTAACTTTCTGTGATTTTTTGCAGGTCCATCGCGACAAAGAGAATTATTTCCTTCATCTACACCCACCTTGACTGCACAACATCTAGTACAAGTTCAAAACCAGATTGGTCTTTCAAATAGAGGAATGAATATGCTTGCTTCAACTCTAAACAAAGTAGTTCCACAGCGTGTTGTGGAGAAAAATTTCAGAGAAAAGTTTGAATCTCTTGGAAAGCAACTTTCTGACCTCTTTGTCACCTCAGAAATTACTGATACATCCAAAAGCACTAGCCAAGAGTCTAAACATTTATTGGTATACTGCAATGACATGGGGGCATTAAGAAACACTGTTGCTGAAGTCAGAGGCCCTCAGTCAGACCAGCTTATTAAGGTGGGGATAGATGGTGGAGGCGGGTTCGTGAAAGTTTCTTTTGGTATTATGAGCTTAGAAACACCAGATACTTCTCCTCCATCAAAGAAACCTCTCTTTAAAAGTTTCAAAGACTCAGAAGTGAAGCGTCAACTTTTGGTGGCCATTGCAGAAAATGTCTCTGAAAACTATGACAATGTCAAACAAATCCTGGATAAACTGTGTTTAGAGAGAATGTCTTTTGTATTGTCATGCGACATGAAGCTTGCTAACATAATTTGCGGCTTGCAATCTCACTCTAGTGCACACCCTTGCACCTGGTGTGACATTGAGTCAAAGAATCTTCATCACAGTGGTGAGCTTCGAACATTTGGCTCCATTCGTTCTGATTTTGAAGGCTTCCAAGCAGCCGGTGCCCAAACAAAAAAGGCAAGGGACTTTCAAAATGTTGTTCACCAGCCAATAATAAGACTTTCTGATGATACTCTTGTCCTAGATTTTATTCCTCCTATGGAACTTCACTATTTATTGGTGTTGTGAACCAACTCTTTAAGAACCTCTGTCAGGTTTGGCAAAATGCAGATGAGTGGCCAAAGATGATCAACATTCACCAACAACCTTTTCATGGAGGACAATTTGCTGGCAATTAGTGTAGAAAGCTTTTGAGAAATGTTGACTCACTTCAACAACTTGCAGAGAAGCATGCTTGCTTTTTGGCATTTCCATTTATTGAAACCCTCAGAAAATTTGATGCTGTTGTTCATGCCTGCTTTGGGAATACACTCCAACAGAACTACTGTGAGCTTATTGAAGAGTTTGAAGCTTCCTATCTCAACCTTCCAAACACAAGTGTTACCCCCAAAGCACATGCTGTTTTCTTCCATGTGACACAGTTTATTGATCGCCACAACCACTCTCTGGGCATCTTTTCTGAGCAAGCCACAGAGTCACTTCACCACAACTTCAGTCTTCATTGGCAACGTTTCAAGAGGCCAGCCATCCATCGGGATTATCCCAGGAATCTTCGAAACTGTTTGATCGAGTATAACAGTAAACATTTATTTTGATTTCTATTTGTGGAAGAGACATTTAGAGTTATTAATTACATATGCTATGTAAGAGTTTAATAAAGGCTTGCTTCTTGATCAATTGAGTAGAATAATTTTGCATAAGTATCTAGAATCATTAATGTTTTTCACAGCTTGAATTTCAAAGCTGAAAGTAGAAAACTGTTTGTCTTTCAAGAATAGTTTGTATGTATTTTTTTTGGTTTTGCTTTGTTTAGAGTTGCAAACACATTATATGTTAAAGAAATTTATATGTTATAATAGAGAACAAGATTTTTTTAAAGAAATTATTTTTTTGTAAAATTTTTATTCTAAGCAATAAAATTAAAAACTTTAAACTGATTTTTCTTTCTCGGACGATGATGAAAGATTTCAAAACCAACTCTAGTGTTATTCTACACATGTGTACTCTCAAACCTCCAAAGGGTTTTCTCGGGACAAGAGGTTCGAATTAAAAGTCATTTCGTGACACTGTGATGTTCATATGATATTTGAATATAGTTCTTGAGTATATTATCTGCAAACAATTGACTAATGCAAGTTCAAATGTTGTCAACCAAGCATGCATGCATGGGACACTGCAGTGTCCCACAAAGAAATGCTGGTTTGAAAGTCAAATTTTCTTTATTAAAAAAAAAAATTAAAATAGAGGGGAGATAGGGAGGTTTCTGTAACTTTTTTTAGACTCCAAAACTTTTAACTTTATATATAATAAGGTTCATAAAACTTAAGGGATTTACGAAGTACATTGAGGAACAAAAACAGGATATTTACAGAAACTTTTCAATTTTTAATCTGGAGTACCACAGTGTAATTGGGAATAAAATCTCTGGGTCCAGTATTCAAAGTAATATGATCTAAAGTAATATATAAATTAAATAAAATGCTTTAAAATGCATGCAGTTATACATATAATTCCTGATAGTTAACTATATGTATAATTAGTTATACATAAAATTTATTATATAAACTTATTTTTTAAGGTTATGCTTGAACAAATTAGTACCAATTAATTTAAATACAAGATTTAGTTCAAGTTTAAGTTATTTGTTCATTGTTTTTTCACTATTTTATATTTATTTGTTCAAATTTGTTAACTAGTACTAATTCTTACGACAGTAAGAATATTTATCATTGTTGAACATGATTTTATTAGTAACTTAATTTTACTACCAACATATTTTGACAACACCCTTTATATTTTAAATGATGACAGCTTTACTTTTCTATTGATGTTAAATTTATTACGTTTCAATAACTCAGATTAAATTTTAACTGAATTATTGTAAGCTTTGTAAGGGTTTGTTGTATATCAAATGGTGTTGTAAATAAAGTAAAAATAATTTATATATATATATATATATATATTTATATATATATATATATATATATATATATATATATATATATATATATATATATATATATATATATATATATATATAGATATATATATATATATATATATATATATATATATATATATATATATATATATATAGTATTTAGGCTATGGGATCATCCATAAATGATGCCAGTAGATAGAGGGGCAGTGTGAGTTTAACAATAATTGACAATGGGGAGGGGGTGTTGAGACCAAAATAATGTCAATTAAAAAATTGAATTAAAAAAAAAAGTAAAATATTTTATTTAAAAAAAAAGTAAAACAATTTATGCTAGCTATGCGCAGGTTTTAGAGGTATTTACACCAACAATGTGGTCTAAAAACTTCTTGCTTTTGTTGCTTAAAACTGTAGAGGATCATAGGAAAAACAATTTAAATTCAGAAATTAGCTTGCTTATCTGAAAGAGCAATTTATGTTTGTTTTTTTTACTTTTAGTACTGTTGAGAATAAATGTATAATTGAACCAGAAAAAAATTGATGGTATATGCATTTTTTAATATTATATTAACAATTCAGATATACCATCATAATATGATAACAAAAACTGACATCATTTTCATGGGGAGATGGCAAAAAATTGACTGAGTTTGATAAAGGGTGAAGGTGTTCAATAAACCGGGTCATCATCTGACATCATTATGCATAGATGACCCTATGATTTAGGTAAAATAAGTAATCAATTTGCCATATTTCTCTTTAGTGTAAGAAAAAAGCATTGTTATGCTGAGAACCTATTGAGCAAGCTTTGGCCACCTATTTTATAAATTTGAGAGACAGAAGTGGAAGTGCGAATTGCAAAAGAACTAATAACAATGCTCTAAATTGATTTTAACTAGACTAACATTAGTATAGTATTAGTTGTAGACTAACATTAATATAGTATTTAGTAATAATAAATGAAGTTTACATGATTTTTATAATTTGTATTTATTTCCATTAATTATCAGTTGTCAGTCTCTATTTTATAAAATGAATTAAAAAACTATTTATTTATAGTATAATAATAATACATAAATACTAGTTTCCTAATGCTATTATCATCACAATATTAATGGTATTCGTTTTAAAGTGAAATTTTGTATCAATTTTATTGTTTTAATGTTATATTTATATATATATATATATATATATATATATATTTATATATATATATATATATATATATATATATATATATATATATATATATATATATATATATATATATATATATATATATATATATATATATATATATATATATATATATATATAAGAGAGAGAGAGAGATTGTTTTTACTTTATTTACAACACCATTTGATATACAACAAACCCCTACAAAGCTTACAATAATTCAGTTAAGATTCAATCTGAGTTACTGAAACATAATAAATTTAACATCAATAGAAAAGTAAAGCTGTCATCATTTAAAATATAAAGGGTTTTGTCAAAATATGTTGAAAATAAAATTAAGTTACTAATAAAATCAGGTTCAACAATGATAAGCATTCTTACTGTAGTAAAAAATAAGTACTAACTGATAAATTTGAACAAATAAATATAAAATTAACAAAAACAATGAATAAATAAAAACTTGAACTTAAACTTGAACTAAATCTTGAATTTGAATTAATTGGTACTAATTTGTTCATGCATAACTTTAAAAAATAATTTTTTATAACAAGCTATATGTATAACCAGTTATACATATAGTTAACTATCAGGAGTTATATGTATAACTATATGCATTTTAAAGCATATTATTTTATTTAAACATTACTTTAGATCATATTACTTTGAAAACTGGACCCAGAGGCTTTATTCTCAACAACACTGTGGTACTCCAGGTGTAAACTCCAACAACACTGGGTTAATACCATATGGTTCCCACATGTAACCCATGTGGGATTACCCACATGGGTTTAAAGTGACAAATTTCCATACGAATACCACATGGGAAAATCCGTCCCACGTAAATCCCATCGGAATCCACAATCCCACGGAACCCACTTGAAACCC
Organism: Hydra vulgaris; assembly: GCF_038396675.1. NCBI lineage: Eukaryota > Metazoa > Cnidaria > Hydrozoa > Anthoathecata > Hydridae > Hydra > Hydra vulgaris. The sequence continues at coordinate 5,346,110 of NC_088922.1, forward strand.
ATCTGGGACGCGGTTTTATTTTTCACTGGGGTGTCACAAATAAATTTAATGAATAGTGTAAAAAATAGAAAAAAAGGAATTATGTCTTAAGCAGTTAAATGAATAGTAGCAAAAATAAAATTAAAATAATAACCATAAATGTGTGTTTAGATAACTTGTCTGATGTCATACTAAAATATCCTACTGCCGGGGGCTTCAGTACATACACCAGGCTTATAGCCTGATGCCGCAAATGAGTGCCGCTACATCGACTAAAGGTTTGGGGTTTGGTAGCAATCTTTTCTTTCATCATTCTTTGTTTTTTCTTGTAAAATCCATATTCTATAAAAATAATCAAAATAAGTAAGCAGTTGATGAAATTAACTATTTGTAACACTGTTCTTTTTTTGTTTGTTTTCGGCACTACTCATTAAGTTCATTTGCGACACTATTCCTTTTTTTTTTTGTTGCAACGTTAGGCCTTTTTAATATATTTGACACTATTCTAAAAATGACTTTTCGACACTTCCTGTCACTCCAATATAGCAGTGGTCTATAATCAATGAGGAACTTAATGCGATTTATTTTTCATGGGGTTATGTTGAATGCAATCTAGTCAACAAGTTCAAGTATAACTTTTTGTCCCTTCTGACGGGTACTTTAATGGCTGCATATTTAAGAATGTACCAATTAGCTTTCGGGCTTTGAATTTTCTTTAACTTAATCATGTCAGAATCTACCAACGAATATCTTAAATTCTCTCAAAAGTCCAATACATTTCAAAATCTTATTTTAGGATATAAATAAAATCTCTAGCGCTATTTCTAAGAGCAAATATTGAAATTTTGACATCTTGATCTTAAAAAAAATTTAAAGTCAAATTCTGATTTGTACCTTTATCTAAAAATTGGTTTTTTGCAATTTCATATTGATAATTTTTGCTGTCTCAAAAGTTCACTTTCCATTCTTTCAATAGTATTTGGAATTTCGGAAACTAATTTTTAGATTAACAATCCCAATATAACTGACATAAATATAGATTGTCATAATATCGAACAATGCACCATTGAAGCTAAAAAAGGGGTGCTCTTCTATACTTACAATCCACTTAAACTACAATGATCGAAGAGATCTTATAGTATATCCCCAAAATATTTAGAATCTATATTTATTGAAATTATCAATCATTGGCTGTATTTAAAAGGCATCCTTCAACAAACCTAAAGAATTTATTTCTGATCATTTTAATTCTTTACTTAAAAAGTTTGGATCTGTAAATGGGCAATTAATGCTAATGGGTGACTTTAATATGAATTTAATAAACTACAATGGAACCATTATTATATCTGATTACCTTAACTCACCATGTTCTTACTCTTTTTTTTCTACAATAATTCAACCAACGCGAGTAACCTATAAATCTAAAACAATTATTGAGAACACCTCATTAATTTTTCAAATTCCTAATCTTATTTCTGGCAACAGAACAATATAAATTTCAAATAACATATCATAATTTGTTTGCATTCCTAGTACTGTTTTCAAAAGAAATAAGTTCATAACTACTATACGTTTATTTAAAAATTTCAATGATAATTATTTTATTTAGAATATTACTAACATTAACTTTCATGTTAAAAATGATAGTTATGTCAATCTTTTTTAAAATGAAACTCTCAGAAATTTTAGAACTCTATTAGTGATTAAACCTTGGATCACAAATAGAGTTCTGAAGTCAATTAAAATTAAAAATAAGCTCTTCAAAAAGTATATGATGTCTAAAAATTCTAACACAAAAACTCAACTGTATAATAAATTTAAATTGTACATGAATAAATTTTCAACTTATTAAAGATTTCCATAAAGTCATACTACATCTCCTTTTTTTAACAAAAACTTCAAAAATACAAAATGTACATGAAAAAGAATGAAAGAAGATATTAACATCAAACACTTTACACCAGTTAAATCTTACATTCTTATATCTAATGGTAACACTACCTTAGACAGTATAGCTGTTGCTAACATTTTCAATGACAACTATGAAACAATTTAACGCTCACCCATGAGTAAAATGATTTTTTCTAAACCTTCTCTGATTATTCAAAGGATTTTTTCTTCTTTAATCTAGCAACTGAAAATGAGTCGTCTGATTTAACAAAAAAGTGTCTAACTTTACAAAATGATAAAAGTTTACTTACAAATAAAACTTTATATTGCCTCTTACATTCACAATCATTATTCAATATTGTATAAAAATTATTATTCATCAAAAAATAATTATAACCTAATTTTATGGTTATTTTCATTAATATAATAATTGTTAAAGTTATGCATCAAACTGATATCTGTACAGAAACCATTAGCATCTTCTAGCTGAAATAGCATAGGGTCACTCGTGTGGTTTCTAAAAGTTTCCAAAAATACGTCTGCATAAATTTTTATGTTTTGGTTGGTTGCGTTGCGCTATATTTAATAAAATAATAGCAGAAAAGGTTTTTAAATACAATTATATTGGCATTCATTTAATTTTATTTCAGATCCAGCAGCGCTGTCAACCTTTAAGATTTATTTTCAAAGTAAACAAAACTTGATGCTGAGTTTTTATTTCATCTTAATGGCATTTTTAAAGCAAAAAAATTTTAATACACTTTCAGATTACACATTACTACGTTATAATTCAAAATACTTTCAACAAGACATTAGAAGCATTTAAAATTGAAAAAATAAATTATCATTTTAAGATTTTTACAATCTAGGTTCATTTAAAAGAAAATCAGAATAAAATTTTTTAAAACATAACATTTTGATGCTTACCATAATAAAGGTCATTGTTTTATTTTAAAACTTTGAAAATACCGCTGCTTTGATTTAAATAAACCAAAAGCAAATTCGATTAGCTGTTTATGTAAAGATGCTAATTGTTTTACTTAGAAAGAATTGTTTTAATTAAAAATAGCAAACTATAATAGTACTTTTCAGAATAATTACAATAATAAAGTTATTGGATTCAAACATACTAAAATTTTAAGGTAAAAAGTTTAATTGCTTTTACAAGATTTGCTCTATAAGTAGAAAAAGCATAAAATCAATAGACAAAAATATTTTTTTTTTAAATCGGTATTGAAACGGCTCAATTTTTTAATTTTGGCTAACGACGCTCGTTAACAATAAATATTATAAAAATCTTATTTAATATAATTTAATATTTTCTAAGCTTGATAAATATTGATTTAAAGTAAAACTCGTTACCATTTTTGCTTTACCGCAATATATTTTGAGTAATCAAGGAAACAAAAGTTACGCAGCTCTTAATTTCTAAACTTTGGAAGTCAGCAGAGGGTTTATTTCACGTAAATAATTTATTATAACAAATTTAAAATAAAAAAAGTTGTCTTGTAGACTGAAAGTAATTGACTAGATTAATAGAAAAAGAATTTTTCCAACAATTTATGTAAAAAAATTATTTTATTATTTTCTTTATTTTAAATCAACCAAACCTCATTCCTTTTGAGACCTGTTAGTATACAAAGAGTTGCTCTTTATAAGAAACGTCATTAACTCCAATAAAATTATTTTAGAAAAGTTAGAATAGAAATTAAAAAGACCAGAACAACTTAAGTATTTGATTTTTCCGAATAATACAATAATAACTGTTGTCAGAACAACTTTAAAATAACTTAGACTTAAGTCAAAAAAAAATTTTGTTATCACCCTTCCTTTTTTTTTTAATAAGCTAGTGAAACAATAGTTTTCTTTGAATTTGTTTAATATGTTTAATTTGGGTATTTTTATTATTAGATTTTCTTAAAAATAACTTATTCTTTAGTTTAAAACATTGATATTTTTTGTACCATGTTCCATAATCTACCAGACTTAATTGAACTATTTTATTTATTGTTGTTATTAAAACCCTATTATCATTTGAGTCTTTCCATCAAAAAAAAAAAAAAAAAAAAATCATGGCTTACTATTATAAAATACTTCCTGCTGAATTTTTTATATAAAGTAATATTGTTATTGTTGTGCTGCAACTGGCAACTCTAAATACAACTTTCTTTTTATTCAAAATAACATAAAGGAAATATATATAAAATATATATTTAGGGAGGTTTACTTCCGATCTTATACCTAACTGTTTAAATAACTTGTTAAATCATGTTTTAAAAAATCTGATTTACCAAGTTAGTTCCCAACCTTACATTAGGTTAGATTTTTTATTTATATATTTAAAGCAAGTTATATATGTTGATATAGGAAAAACACCATTTTAACTTTTTTCTTACGAAATTATAATGATTCAAAAACTAGTTTTGCAACAAATTGTAAAAAAACGTAAAAATACATTTATATTAATTCTCGTTTTTAAAAATATTAATACGCACTTTTTATAAGTATTTAGTTTCTACTGATACCTAAGTTGTCGACTAACAACTTCTATTGAATAGGTTTAAAAGATATAAAAATACAGTTTTTAATAGCAAACAAAAAATTATTGAACAAAATGCTTAATATCGGAATAATTGTACTCTTGGTTGTTAAAGGAGGTAACTTTTAATTTTTTATATATTTTTATTCTTTACAGTTTTTATCATAAATATTTAAGAAAAATTTGAAGTTCAAAAAAATGTAATACTTTTTTTTTTTTTACTCAAAATATTTGCTTGAATAAAATTTTTATAAAATTTAAATTGTTAATTTTTATATGATTTGTATATAAGAATTCTTATTCATATTATAAATTTATTGTTAACATATTCATTTATACTTTTGTTTGATGTTATAAGTTAGCAATGCCAATTTTTGTCAATGTTATAAGAACGCGGAAAATTTTTGTTGTGTTCTTTGCTAAATATATTTTGCATAATAAAATATTTATTAGAAATGCGTAATTAATAATTGAAAATGTTTTGCAAAATAAAACAAAGACTAACGATTAAATAAAGATTTCAAGTAACAAATAATATCTTTTTTTAAATAAAAGTAACGAAATTAAATAATGAAATAAAAATAGCCTAAAACTATTGTATATAAAAAAAGCACTAACAACAAAAGGTCTACTACCAGTAATGGATCGTTGTTTTTTGGGTCTCTTGGCTGATCGAATTTTTGGAGTCCTGCCCTAGCACCCCAAAAGCTAAATTTTTTAAATATCAGAAGCAACCTGATGTTTTTGTAAACAAATGAAACGACAGACTTAAAAATCAAATTTTATTAAAACTAAAAGAAATAAAATTGACATAATGACTTTATCATAGTTATAAGTAACTATAACAACAACAAATTCAAAAAAATTGTTCTCTTCTGCACTAAGCTGATACATATTCACAAATTGCTTCATTATAGGAAATGGATCTCTTGATATCATATTTAGTTAACAGAATTAAGAGGTTATTTATTCTTCTATTTGTCATTGTTGATGTATAATAATTTTTTATAAAAACCATTATTGAAAAAGACCATCCTGCTTCGCAGCTCGTTATAGGTATTGTTAGGTAAATTTTAAGAATTGTATAAAGATTCAGAAATATATCAATATTTCTGAATCTTATATATATAAAGATTCAGAAATATATCAATATTTCTGAATCTTTATATATATCAAATATATCAATTTTTTCTAAAAATTAGTGTCAACATTTCAGAAGCAGTGATACAATCATTTTATTTAAACAATTTCTAGATAATGCTGAAATTAACTGCATTCACTAAATAGTTCCTCTCCGATATCATTTTTTTATATAATGACATAACGAAATCCATTGATTTAAGTTCAATAAATGAATCTCTTTTGCCCAGATTTATCAAAAATTTGAGTTTATCTTCAATATCCTTATGACACCTCTTCTTTTAAGTTTAGCGACCAATTTATCCAATAAAACATTAAATACCTCTATACAAAACTTCTTTCCTTCCAGTAAAAATATTTTTTCCTTTTTAGAACTTTCATCAAATATATATTTAAGTGTATTGGATTTTTTTTTTGATAGCTAACTTTAACCGCATGAAATTATTCATATAAAAAGACCATCTAATGGTGATTAAATTTTTTAATGAAAATGCCAGTGATGCTATTTTACTCAAAATTTTCCAACTGTGTAAGATGCAGAGAAATAGGTGTAAATGAGTCGAATAATTCCGAAATATTTTGTTATTTCCATTACAACGCACACTGCCTCTACTCTAACCAAATTTAAGGAATGCGCAGCACAAAGGGCAAAGTACGCAAATGCATTCATTCTTTTTATTATTGCTTGTGAGCCTGTATATTTTTCACACATATTTGATGAGTTATTGTATAATTGCCCATGGATGTTTTTAAAAAGAAATCTGCGTTATTTAAAAACTGAAATATTTTGTAAATAATGTCTCGCTGGTATGATTTTCGATCTGTAGAAAGGTTGTAAATTGACGTGGAGTCTACAATAAGAGTATCATATTTTGTACCATTATTGTTTATCTGCCTAACATTTTGTTTTAAAACATTTTTTCCTATGTTTCTCTTCATATACAGTTTCGGATAAGTAAAGTAGATTTGATTGCTCCAGTTTGATACTTTGTTAGATGTTCTTTTAAGAAAAGATCAGCATTAGCATCTGTAAATAATTTGCAAGGTAAACAAAATGCTGCTCCTTTGCATAAAGAAAAACAAAGCCAGCACCTTACAACTGTTTGACGGTTTTTCATGAACTTAATATAAAAATGTTTAAAAAAAAATCTGCTTTGATATTTATTATTTTGGTTAGATTCTGAATATGAATCAATTTCATTTTTATTTTGGAAAAAATAAGATGGCCGGTTTAGGCAAAAATCGAAAAACATCAGAACTAATTAACTTTGGCCAATATTCTATATCGCTATCGTTTACTCTTACATCAATAATATCAGTAATTTTATTCAGTTTTTCTATCTCTTCTTGCATGCAGCCCTTGTCTTTGTCCTAAACAAGATATTTGCCTTGGCTTCGGTACCTTGGCTGCCCTCAGCTACTTTGATAGCGTTGGATTGGAAAAGACTGGTTAGTTCTCGAAACTTTGATAGTGTTTTAAACTTTTTTTATTTTATTTTTTGTTTTTGAACCCTTTAAATATTTCATCCCCGACGTTTTTAATTATATTTAAAAGCCCCAAAACCTTTAAAATTTCAAAGAATCAAGAGGTTGCTTAAAAGTGAATTTTAGCAATAAAAAGTATTTTGGATTTATGTAATATACATTTCCGAATAAAAATACAAAATCAACTAAACTGTTATAGTCTTATAAATTATTACGCCTCGATATTGTCTCGCTACATTTTGTTGATATTGCACCCAAATTGCATTTCAAAATTATTTATAAGGTATGTTTTGTCTAAAATATTTTTAGTGTTTGCTAACTTGGATTATTTTTTATTATATTATCCCTTAGCGCAATCTAGGCGTACATTAGCTTGTAGTTTTGTGCTGGAACTCTTTCTCATTGGGGTCATTTCCTCATGGGGGCCTAAGCCTAATGGGAGATCCGCCTCTGTCTACTATAGGTACATTATATATTATACGTTACAAAGCATAACTATAGGTGGAACACATTGTAGATGAGTTTTTCTGTCACCTACGCGAAGGTACGCCGAACGATACCACAAACCAGTTTAAACTTGTAATTGTTGAGCTGGTTGTTTCAGGCAACTATCTGTAAAAAGTTATTACCTGTTTCAAAAAAATATATATGGCGCCAGAGCTCAGCGAATATAACGCTAATTTATCGTTAAATTTCTTATATTACCAACTCTGACGTTATATTGGCGTTAGATTAAGAAAAAAAAAACCGGTTATTTTTGTATTTAACTTTTTTTTTCTGATCGTATATTTACACACGTAACATAAAAGAACAATCAAACTTTTTAAAGATAAATGCAGTAATTGTTATTACTTCATTGTATTTTTTCAGTTGAATTATGTATGACCGTAAGAATCTACGTAACAGAATAATTACAATAGATTATAAAAGAATTACAACAATTGCAAGTGTACTCATACAAAGTTAATCAATAAAAAAAGATTTTTATCCGAGCAATATTGTTACAACTAATAGTGTTAATCTGAACGAAGTGTTGAATCTTGTATATATGCATAGCTTGCTGCAGTCATTAAATTGCTCGTAAAGTCTACTGCTTTGCGAAAATTTGTTTTTATTTGTGGTTTTCGTGTATTTTGTGTACAACCAAATCTTATATAAAACCATTTAAATGTCACTAATGTAAAAACTCTTGGTTTGAGTTTCCATTTAATCTAAGGAAGTATGTAAATTTAACAATCAATAATTTAATGCTGATTTAACAACCAATAGGCTCTATCCAACCTTTTTTATTTTAAAATATCAAAGTCTCTGTCGCCAAAAATCAATCTCAAAGACCAAAGATTAAAATTGTACATTATATACAACAACAACAAAAATTCCTGCAGAGAAGTTATATCCAAAAACAAATATGAACAAGCACTTAAAAATAGCGAATACATAAACTGCTCCCTATCAGATCAAATAAAAAAATATTTATATAAAATAAATTGTAAACGTAATACCAAAAATGCCTTCACAAATGTCGCTGAAATATTTTTAAAATTACTAGAAAAAAATTTCCCTAAAACCCACAAGTTTCACGAAATCTTTAGCATAAACACTGTAAAAGTAAGCTACAGCTGCACCAAAAATATCAAAAAAATGATTAAAAATCACAGCAACAATACGTAATACGATGTTACGTTGATGCGTCAATAGACGAGGTTTTTAAAACTTTTTGATAAATTTAAAATGGCCTCCGGATCAAATATTAACAAAAACAAAAGCAATGGCTCTTGGAGGTTTCAATTAAATTGCATAAAATAACGCGTTAACCAGCTCTAGCGGAAAAAAGCAAAATATAGTTTAGTGCAATGCAACAGGCATCAAAATATTAGGAATAAAGGTTGAGCTGGAACAAGGCTGTTGAAAATTTAAATAAAAGCTATTAGCTATAAAATACAGAAGCGTATCTCTGAAATGCAAAGGAATTTTTGTTAATACCATGCCTTGTCAAAGGTATGGCTTGTAGCCACCATTTTCCCAATAATAAAGTTTGATGAAAAAAGATAAACAAACAAATATCTGTTTACCTGTAGCGAAGGTTGATTGCTGAGCCTGTTAAGAGAGATATTGTCAAACACCCTATTGACTAAGGGAAATTTGCTATATAGGATGTTAACAAACAGTTAATGAATAGCGGTGACGCAGTAGCATGCGCACTTGCCTCAGAAACAAAGGATCCGTGGTTCAAACCCCACCTCTAGAAAAATTTTGCGACATCGGTTAGGAAGGAGGCGTGACCTTCCATTTAAATGCTCATCCGCAGTGCTCAGTGATAAAACCGTAAGGACTTCTTGGGGCACCTAAAAAAAGTAACAACAAAAAAAAGTCTCGGTATGCAACTAAAATGCATTTTGTAAATGTTGAAATTGGTTATTGGTTTTTGTTATATTTGGTTTTTGGTTACGGAAAAAAACACATTTAAACTTTTTACAGTATTTGTGTTTATAAGGGATGCACCATAAAAGATTGTTTTTTTCATGCGTGTTACTGATTATTTTGAAAGAATTTTAATATGGCAAAAAGTTACGCTGGCGCGCTGTCTTCTGGCAATGCATCTGTTTTAACGAAAAGCAACCTTGATATATTTGACGCAAAAGCAGGAATCGATACTAATGTTTAGAGTGCCGTTACGGTGATTCGAATTGCAGTGTCAACGATTTTCTTTCTGCCTTAGCTACCTGTCACGAGGCACTACTCCAACAAGCTTTTTGAATTTGCAGTCATTAACTTTTCCACGTTGGCCTCTTTCCTTGAAACTGATATTGAATTCAAAGGTTGTGTTTTAACATTTCAACAGAAATATGTTCGAAAGGTCCACGTTTTAGTACAAAATATTCCAATTGGCACGCTTAGGAATGTCTGTCAAAGCGCCATCGTCCTCCTTGGTAAGCACCAAGCTTTAGGAAGAGGGGAGTTCGACTCCTTCTATTTACAAATTTGTAAAACACATGGTGAAGATATCTTTACTGGAAATGTTATCATCATTATAAGGAGCTGGAAGAACCCTTCTCAAAACCCTTTACCTTGTTATCAAAACATTGATGGACTCACTCTTAGGTACAAACATCAAGGCCAGCCCGAATCCATTACTCCAAAATCATCAAACCCAACCATCTAACCCTCAGATCCAATATAACCTACTATATCACAGATCGACAGCGCAAGTGTAGACATTGATGTTAACAGTGGCAATGTTAACCTCAATGTCGACATGGATACTAATAAAGAAAATCCCAGTGAAAAAGAACAGTTTTCAAAAACACTAAAACGAAAATCAACCCAGCCGACAAGAAAACGACTGGGGAAATCGGAATGTGAAACCCCAAAAAAATTAACAAATACTACAGAGATAAAGAAGCCGTATTTTTGGAAGAAGTTTTGTTGTCGAAAGAAAAAGATGGGATGTGTTTTGACGACGAAACTGATTCTCTAATAATTGATAAAGATTATGAAAGCCAAATATGTGCGGAAAAGAAATCGTAAGATAATTTTTTGTTCTTATTTTTTTCGTTTCAATTCCCTTCTTTTAGCTTTGTTCTCAAATAAGACTTTTATTTCGAACTTTATCGCTCTAAACCTTTATTTTTTTCTTTCTGCAAAAAAATCTTTTTTTCGAGTTTTTTCTGTTCTTTTTTTAACTTTTCATTTGTTATGCATGACACGTTTCTTAACGAGCGCTTAAGGTGTGTAAATTTGTATTGTTGTAGTTCACGCTTTTGTATAAAATTGCATGGTCCAGTGCGTTTATCTGTTTGTACTACGTCAGTTAAATCGAAAACTCGTGCGTTAAGATAAAGACTTATTGTTTGTTTTATTTTCGTCCGGTTGTAAATTATTTTATGATGTTTAAGCTGCACGAGTTTTCAAATTAAGAAAGCTATTTCTCTCCGTCATGGCTATTAACATTTTAACATGCAACATAAACGGTCTAAACGACCAAACTAAACGCGACAATTTTTTTGGTTTGCTTAAAAAGTCCTTCTACGATCTTATCCTCCTTCAGGAAACAAAGTCCCGACCGTCCACTGTTAAGTAGTGGGGTGACGAATGGACTGGCGAGTCTATTTGGAACTCTGGTCCGAGTCACAGTTGTTGCGGGGTGGCAATTCTCTCTAAATCCAACATTTCGTTAGCCGATCTAAAAAGGAACGCTAACGGTAGAATATTAAACGCCATGATAAAAATTGACGAACACAAAATGCAGGAGCTGAATATTTACTCGCCAAATGTGCCAAGAGAAAGGCGCCATTTTTTTGGCAACCTTGGAGAATTCTCGCAGGACACAAAACTACCCGTCCTGATGGCCGGTGACTTTAACATGATCGAAAGCCTGCCTCTTGACACAGAAGGCTCAAACAACGCTAAATATCACACCTACGGCATTGCTGAACTCGAGGTCTTCCGAGGTAAGAATAACCTAGTAGATGTTTTTCGTTATAAATTTCCCAACAAAAGAGAGGGCCAGGTTACTGGAAACAAAGGAGAGGACCAGGTTACTGGAAATTAAATTGTTCTCTTTTGGAAGTTGAGGTGCATAGGCAAAATATTGAACTCTTAATTCAAAATTGGCAAACAAATAAACGGTCCTGTATGTCAATTTTAAAATGGTGGGACGACTGTAAACTTTTTGTAAGGGCTTAAATACAACACATATCGACACTTAAGGGCTTAATTACAATACATATCGACAGGAAAGTGCGAAAAACAAAAATAAACATCTAAAGGATTGAAAACGAAATCCAACGGGAGCGACGAAACGCGAACCCGAATTTAGATACCATCAAAGAAAAACGTGACGCTCTTTTTTTGCTCCATTTTCCCGGAGCGTTTATTCGCACGAAACAAAAACTAATCGAAGAAGGAGAAAAACCTTCAAAATTTTTGTATATTTTGGAAAAAACTCAATTACCAAATATCAAAAAACAAGTCAATTACCAAAATTCGCAAGAATGACGGCTCATTGACGAGTGAACCTGGTGAAATACTCAACTCCCTATCAACGTATTATAAAAACATTTACACCAAAACAAATTTATGCGAAAACAAAACCGCGTCTTGTCACACATCACTAAACCTTTGAGTGATGATGAAAACCAATTTTTAAACACTCGCCTAACCTAACGCGGAACTAAAAAAAGCCCTTTTTCAATTTGAAAACGGAAAATCTCCGGGCTATGACGGATTTCCAACTGAATTTTACAAAACTTTTTGGCACATTTTTTGAAGATTTTGAAGAACTTGCCTACAAAATTCTTTTCGTAGAAAATAACACCAGCTACTCTACGAAAAATAATTTCACTAATTCACAAACAAGGAGATTTTACTAAATGCAAAAATTGGAGGCCTATATTAAAGTAATATAGGCCTCCAATTTGTAATCAGCGCCGATTAAAGAATCGGCGCTGATTACAAAATAATCACAAAAGCGCTGGCCCTAAGACTTGCATAAGTAATGGGGAAAATTATAGAACCAAATCAAACTTGCGGAATTCCAGGTAGAAATATTTTTTCAAATATACATCTGATCTAAAAGATTACGCAGAATTTAAAAAACTACCTAGTTTCATTTTGACAATAAATCAAGAAAAGGCGTTTGACAAAGTCGATCGCGCGTTTCTGCTGCTGATTCTCCGAAAATTCAATCTCGGAGAAAATTTTTTATCTTTCATTAACACCTTATATTCAGAAGTTTCGGCAACTGTTCTGAATTGTGACTTCCTGTCTACCTTCTTTCTTACAGAAAGGGGAGTTAGACAAGGCAACCCTCTCTCTCTTTTGCTGTACTTTTTTGTTGCTGAAGCTTTGGCTTTAGTGATCAGAGCGGATAGCAGAATAGAGGGTTTTCCTCTCCGGGAACACCAAAACCTCTAAAACTACAGCAGTACGCAGACAATTCGAACTTTTTTGCTAAGGACGTAAAATGTGTCCGCTATTTCTTTGAAAACTTGAAACTATTCGAAAAAGCAAGTGGTTCAGTGATCAACGCCTCAAAAACCAAAGGTCCTGCTCTTGGGGGTTTTGATCCCAAAATTTACAAAGAACTGGATAACATAGAGTGGAACAATGACACTGGTTTCAAAATTTTCAGACTGAGTGATACTTTTTTTTTTTTTTTTTTTTTCTGTCTTTCTCTGTTTTAATATAATATAAGATTTTACAACTTCGTAATATAAAATTTCAATAAATAAAATAAGTAAAACAGATAGGGGCTCAAAGAAGATGAGGATGACAGTACGTTATCGCAATCTTTTCATAGAGCCCCTATAACAAGATTTCAAAAAAATATCGTAATATGTTACAGTATGCGTAATAAAATTTCAATAAAATATCGTAATAAAACGCGTAATTCGCTAATAAAATTGATAAGCAACCAACAAAAGTAGAAATAAAAAAAAAACAGATTTATGAGAAATTATTCAAAGTATCATTAACCAAAAACGTTTCTTATATTTTAAAAATTTCTTTTTTCGTTAAAAACTTGAATGAACTTAACGAATTTACGGTACCTTTGAATCCTTTTTGAAAAGTATTCCATACTTTTGGACCTCGAGATACTACTAATTTCAACTGGCAAGTAGCTCTTTACAAAATAGAGAAAAAGCTCAAGTTTCTGGGACTGCGTACTTTGTCAGTTAGGGGAAAGACTAGTTTGATAAAAACGCTAGCAATGTCAAAAGTGTGGTTTCTAGCAAACATCTTGCCCACTCCCTATTGGGTAATAGAGCGTTTGCATTGAGCCATTTTCGAAAATCTGTGGCAAAAGACCAATTTCAACCCGGTTAAACGAGAGACACTTTTCTTACCCGTCAAAAGCGGGGGTCTCGGAATATTATCACCGAAGGAGCGAAGTTGCGATCCGCCTCAAAACGCTCTTTCAAAAAAAGAATGCGATGAGGACAAAACTCACGGTTCTTACTACTTTTCACAATATTGGGTGGCAAGTCCACTTGTAAAATTTGCTAAGCTAAACCAAAGCTGGAGTTTTTTAGGGCAAAACACGTTTTCAAAACACTGGGACAACAAAATGTCTCTGTACTATAAATCTAAAATTGAAATCTTAGATAAATAAGGGTCCCTGTCTAACATCCCCTTAAAATCAACAAAAAACTTTTATTTAGAAGTGGCAAAAAACAAAAAGACAGTCGTGTCAGCAGAACTTTTTTGGAACAGTTCAACAAAAACAACAATACCGTCGACCCAGATTTGGAAAATAAATTTTACCTCCCTCGCATACGGACCGACACAAAACATCCTCTTCCGATTTTTCCATAACAACTTACCTTCTGCTGTCTTGCTTGCCAAAAACACAAGGCAATAGATTGTTAAAAACAACAAATGTAAAACTTGCGGAAAAATTGAGGACAATCTGCACATATTTGCCTACTGTCCTCCTTCTGTTACAATATGGGAATACTTTAAACATGTATATAACTCCTTGACATCCCTAAACAACTTTTCTCCAATAAATTTGATATTCTTGATTGAGACTGCGAATTTATCGGAGAAAAACTCTACCTCGCAGCTGCTGTTAACAGTCACTCAAGCCATTATGAGTAAAATATGGAACAGCAGATACCACCATATGTTTAACAATTCAAACATTGACCTAAAGGCAGTGATCAGGATAATTACATATGAGCTAAGCTAATACACTGGCTCATAGAAAGAACTAAATGTTTAGTTAAGTATTCCTGTTCTCTGCAAATATATTTTTCTTTTTACAACAAAAATATTGTTATATAAGATTAGACAATCACTGCCAGCCCTTAGTTTATGATATATATTTTATTCTTTGCATGTTTTCTTTAGATTTCGTAACGTGATGTTTTGTGTGAAAGTCCTGTATTTTTTTAGTTTTACTTAATAAAATCTTTCCTTACTAAATATAATAAATTAATCTTTACCAACTTCATTTTCAATCTTTTTCTATATTCTCGATTTCTTTCCGCACAACGGCTTAAAAATTAAAAAAAAAAAAAAAAAAAAAAATATAAAATTAAAAATACAAAAAAATAAAAATACAAAAAAAATAATTTATATATGAAGTTACGAAACTATTATAAAAATTTTGGCATACAGGGTGTAGAATTTTTTTAAAAAGTTCGGTGTTAATTTTATGTAAAAGAGTTTGTTTTTTTGTCATATTATGAACGCGTATTAATAAAAATATTTAAAAATTGAAAAATATATACAAAGAGGAGCATGTGTAAAAGTTATTGTAATTAGTATATAAGTATTTTTTATGCAGAGACAGTTGAAATATTTGTAAAAAACTATTATTTTGTAATAAAATATATATATATATATATATATTTTGGTTATTATTAACTTGCATATACATTATGGAGAACAACTTTAACACTTTTAACAGCCCGAATCGTAAATTCTTTACATGAAATAAATGTAAAATGTTACTTGAAAGAAGAAGTTAAAGAAAAAATACGATGCTACGTAAATTATGTAAAACCTTATACATAATCAAGTTAACTTGATATGAACAAAACTTGCACAATCTAACATCTTTTGTTATATCTGTTCGCTATCTCTATGCTATCTTTCTAACTCAACTTTTTCTAACTTTTACTCTAATATCTTTCGTTCTTCTTAAATTTTTTTACTCTTGGTCTGCAAAGCGGGTTATGATGTTCTTCAGTGAGCTGAACTCGTCTTCACGGGCCTTGTATGGGGCCTCTATATGGCAATTAGCTTGAGGAGGATAAACCATAATACTAAAAATATACTAAAAATCAAAACAACAAAAATCTTCCCAAGAATTAAAAATAATAACCCAAAATGCAATCGTCATAACAAAACAGAATGTCCTCTGAATGGAAAGTGCAAATCAACAAACATTATATGCATAAGCATAATTACAGCTAAAAAACCAACCCAACTAGTAAATTACTCGCATATACAGTTTTTGTAATATATTTCATAATGCAATTTATATTTTTATATCTTACATACATAGGAATTATTCAGATTTACTCGTCTTCCATGAGTTTTGATATTGTATATGTAATATTTTAAAAAAATTACTGAAAATAACTAAAACAAGACATGCTGTAGCTCTTTTCCACAATGTCTAAAATCTAAAATAAAATCTTGTATAAACCACAAGTACAAGCTCATAAATTCAAATACCATTGACCTCAGTTTTATTTCACGATTTTTAGCACCTAATGATAAGGGTTTTTTTATGATTAATTATCTTTAGAACTTCAATTTAAAGAGTTTGATCTTTCCTTTAAAAGACATTTTCTAAAAAGTCTTTAAAAAAATCTTTTAAAAAATGAAAAGAAACTGTTACAAGTGAAATATTAGAAAAACTGTTGTTTTAAAATTTGTATTTTTTCTGGTTGTTACAGTGCTCAAAAACAACCTAACGGTCTTATTACAGAGAACCGCAGAATTTCACACCTTGTTTAAAAACAGTAGTTATTTTTATCAAATACAAGCAATTTTAAATAATCAAAAATATATTATAACTTTTTTTTTCAGGGCTAGGACTTCAATGTTATAAAACGCCTCTTCATAACGTAACGGAAAAAGTGGAGCCGATTATTCAAAACTGCTCAGGTGTTGAAAATACTTGTTTAACTGTTAGTTTGAGCATCAATGGAATAATGAAATCAATGGAATTAAAATGCACGAGTAACTTAATTATTCCGTGCTCTATGCAATGCGGATTTTTTTATTCAAGTTCTAATGGTTGTAAGGTAAAGTAAATTATTTACTTTCTTTTGCCCACGACCTCCCTCTTCTCTAAAATAAAAAAGTTCACGGTACAGGCATATTATATATATATATATATATATATATATATATATATATATATATATATATATATATATATATATATATATATATATATATATATATATATATATATATATATATATATATATATATATATATAAAGGCAACGTTTTTCGTGTACACCACAAATTTTTATACAAATTTTTATACAATGATCAATAATGTATCTCTAATAACTATCTATAATAGTTTTTGTCAACTATTTTATTATGTTTTTTATGCTAAGACTGTAACCGCTATCAATTGTTAATAGAATATTTGTTTTTTGAAGCGTATAAATTTGCAACGAACTACTTATATGTGTTTTGTATTTGCTCAGAAAGATATTTCATATCTTTACAGGCTTATTCTGTCCAAAAGCTCTCGCCACTAAGCAAATTACAATAAAAACAAAACAACGAATTTTTTTCATTACTTACATTTAACTATGATTTTTTTTTTAAATTAACGAAGATTTTTAAGCAATTAAACGTTTAAAGAAAAAAGATTAAACAATAAAGCTTGTATTTCCTTATTATATTAAAAATTATGTTACATATGCATAATACACAGAGGGTCTCACTAACTTATATATATATATATAGATATAAACTTTTTTTGACCATGAATAAACCAAACTAAATATATATCCCAGTGGGATATCGGGTAGCAAATAGCCAGCTATAATCCTAACGGTAAAGGCAGCAATATGGCCACGAAGATCGCTAGCTTTTTTTAAGTTAGCGAAAAGCTATTGATGTTTGTAAAGATAAAAACAAGGATTTGGCTACAAAGACAGCTAGCTTAATAAGCTAAAGACTCACTACCTATTGTTGCTAGCATCATTATTTTTTTAATTTTTGTACCATGATCAAGATGAAAAATATCTCTTTTGTAACGTTTTTACGTCTTTTTAAATTTAGCATGAATTGCCTCGCCTGTTTTCTCAACAAATTTACCTAGACCACAAGATTAATGAATACAATATAAAATTACATGATTCAATTTTGATCTTTTTAAACACCGGAATCAAGATAATGATTTTTGAAACCTGGTGTCACTTTTTTATCAATATGAAAGACAATAACACATATCTTCATAAACCCATCTCCAGAATTCATTGACACTTTCACTAAAGTCTTATAAAAATTAAGTCCTCTGTTACTAATTATCAGTTTAACATAATCAGATGTGTCTTTTATTATAACAATATCTCGCTCAGCCAAACAAACCACCTGATTCCTCACAAAATTCCTACAAATTCGGTAGGAAATCACAAATGGTCTACAGATTTTTATGTAGTTCTTTCAGTCTTCCAAGTTTATTGTTCTCAAATCTGCTTTGTCCCACGTTTCTCAGCTTGGAGCAAAATAATTTGGTTCTATTATCACTCAGATCAATTGCAACTTGTAACAGCATAATAATTTTAATGGGTACATATGCTATGATTCTGCGAAGAGTTAATAAACTGTAAATTTATTCCACTAGTTGAAAACATCACTCTCTGCCCACAAAGAATATTTTCCTTTTCCATTTTATGTTTAAAAATATGAACTAACATTTTTTTCTCCATACATTAACTCTCTATTACCTTCCAATGCACGATTAACGAGACTTTTAACTGTTTTCCTTTTTCCTTTATGGATGAAAATATTCCTGGACTTTAATTAAATTAATTTTCATATTTTTATTACTCTTTTATTAAATATTTATTTAAATCCTTATTTAAATACTTTTTAATCAACTTGAATTTAAGTATATCAACAAATGCAAAACAGTGAGGGCATATTGAAAACGCTTCTTCTAAAATAGGAATAATATTGATAGGTTCAGTTCAGAGTTGAACTTGCTCTTTTTTAGAATTTTGATCAATCAATCCAGTTCTAAATTGTAAAATAAACAAAACCTTTATAAATATAAGTCTTGTAAGTTACTTGACGTACTTTGTGTATTGTAGTTTATTTCGTCATCTGGATACGTGCGTTACTGACTTCCTCATAATAAAATATAAGGAAAAGTTGTAAAAAAAATTTGTTTGTCTTGTTTATTTTGTTGTGTTAGCATGAGCAACTCATCTGTAAATAATTTTTTAATTTTCCCATCAAATTTTTTCAATTAATACTTTTATTTAAATATTTTGTAAATATAATGAAATATTATTTTTTGGTAAATATATTGACAACTCATTCGGTTAAAATATGTTTCAACGATAAGATTTTCTTATAACAAACAGCCGAAGTACCTCTGGCATGCATTTTTTCAGACCCAAATAAATTAAATTTAAAATTATTAGCATGAAGATATTTGGTAGGGTAGAGCTGGTCTAAGATATCTAAAACATTAAATATTAGTGGCTGTACTTCATTACATTCCTACATCATAAAGGCAGTATTTTCAATTTTTGTTTTACACTGTGGACAAAGTTTGCTTTTTCTAATCCTAAATTCAAACATTTTTTTGTTGGTGGACAACATGAAATGTGCTGTTTTAAAAAGAATTTTGCTAGCTTTATTATTGGTGCTTTTTTATAAAGATTTAGAAAATAAATGTTTCTGATCTTTTTCATTTAAATTTTTCATGCTTATAAAAGTTGCTTTCCAATTATAAAACATGGGCCACAGCGTGAGTTAAATTGAGGAGGAAGGCGGAGGGGAGGGGGTCTAAATAGAAATATTCATCTTAAATTCAAATGTTTTTGGGATTGGGATTATGCCATGTTTTAAACATCCTCTGCATTGAAAAAGAGCGTTCTGGTTTGGCCGATGTAGCTCCGTTTTTTAACACGATTAACATAATGATCCAAAATATTCTGGATTATTGGGCCATTTTCTTTATTCGAATTCTGAAGTTTCTTGTATGTATCTAATAATTCAATATGGCATAAAATTTTTAAAAATATTCGGTATGAAATGAAGCCCCTTTTTATATGGTTCCAATTGAAATCTCCTGGGAAATCAGATTCTAAAACCTTATGCTCCTTCTTTAGGATCTTAGAAGTTTATAAACTTCTTGAATGCTAATTGCTCAAATAGATCTTCTATTGCAATAAAAATTGTCAAGAGCTTCAAAATATATCGGCTTGAAATAATTATCGGCTTTTTCTGGGTATTAGGCATTGCGTGTTTGTTCTTTGTAACCAATACATATTGAAAATGAAATAATTCAACTTTTTTTGTTTCCTCGGCAAGTTAGGTTTTTCAATTGATTTGATTAAATTTGCTGCTTTCTTAACCACCGCAAAAAACAAATGAAGAGCACAATGGAAAAAACAGCAGAGTCACATTTTTCACATTTTGAGAAAACCTAAATTAAAGGTTTGAAACCTTTTTATTACAAATTATGTGAGAAACTGTCAATTCTTTTAATTTTTAAGGGAAGGTCATCCATTTAAGCATCAAATTTTAACAAATAAATATTCTGAAAATCATGTTAGCTCATGGAAAATTTTGTTTTTTCAAAATGTGTTCAGATTGGACTCTGCTGTTTTTCCGTTGATTAGGACTTTGCCTGTTTTTCTATTGTAACACATAAGAAATAACTATATAAAACCATTAAATTTTAAAATTTTTTTATTTTAAACAAAAAAAAAAATAAAAAATGCATGAACATTCACTGGTCTTGACCCTCATCTTCAACTTTATCGTCATACTGCAGAGCATCATAGAATGCCTCATTGGTGGTAAATTTTTTGAGGACTTGGAGGTCTTTGTACTTTGCAGCTGATATAGCCAGTCTGTCTTCATACAAAGCTACTGGCACTGCTGTGCATACTGAAAATTTTTTTTTGTTATAATATAATAATATTATATAATATAATAATATTATATAATATAATAATATTATATAATATAATAATATTATAATATATATATATATATATATATATATATATATATATATATATATATATATATATATATATATATATATATATAATATATATATATATATAAGAAAATACCGTTCCATGAGTCTCTGTGACAAACGGTCCCTGGACCTTCATCCTTGTTAAAAACCATTTCCCGAATGGGGCGCGTGGGGAACGGGCAGCCTTTCTTATACAATGGCCTTAGAAAGCCGGAGAAGTTTTTGACCAGATCCTGTTTAACATCAGTCACGTTAAATGGTGTAGGATGTTTTCGTGCTTCACTAAATATTTTTATCCAGTCTTCTGGAACACTAGCACTAGACTTTGTATTTACTGGACCCATGTCCCTGTCACACTCCATATAAAAATGTCCGCGCTCAGGGAATGTCACTGTCACTGAGGTAAACCTTTTTCTATGGTGCACCATATAATCTAAAAACCGAATCAGGGTAAAGTTCTTATTCTGTCCTGAGCAGGAATCGCAGAATAGTTCAAGGTGAGTAACCTCTTCGCTGACCTTGGTTGTGATGTGGTCATACAGGAAAGAAGCCACCTCATCTGAACCTTTCCTAGCGACAGTCTCATCATAGCAGTAAAGAAAAACATCATCAGTTGATAGTTGGTGAATGTTAAATGATTGGTATGTGAGCTTTTTGTTGTAGTAAAAGTCATTGGTGGACTTGTTGGTTAGGTTGACATTTTTTTGGTAGTCAAACGTAAAGGCCTCAAGATGAGGTGTAATCTTGGCCCTTCGCTTAGCGTCTCTTTTTCTCCGGTAGAATGTGTCAGCCTTTCGCTGGTGGAGATCTTTTTGAAATTTTAACTGCTTCAGGTCCCTTATGAGGACTTCATTTGTTGGGTCTGATTCAAGAGTCTTTGTAGCAATTTCTATTTTTGCCAAGAACTGGTCGCAGGCTGAGCAAGTGTCGGTTCTTGGGTACCCAAAGCCAATGTTAAAATCGTTGTTGAATATAAGCCTGTATGACTCATACACTAAACTGTCTCCTGGCCACTTCTCTTGATATAAATCAAACATCTTGGAGATGCTGAGTTCTTCTGGCAGGTACAGCCGTCTCGTCTTCTCTTGTGAGTAATGAGACTGCCGACCCCTAAACGAAGAGATGTGGTCTCTTATTCTCTGCCGCAGTTCATCAGATATTTTGTGATGACTGCCATGCTTTCCTCGTCCATCAACAGGAGGCAGGCCTGGGGTGAGTAAAAAAAATTAAAAAAAAATTAAAAAAAGTTATAAAAATACATGTTCAGAGCACAGGACTCTTTATGAATTTCAACATTTCTTTTTAAATATTGAAAAATATTAATATATAGACAAGAAAGGATTATAGAAAAATGTGCATTTTTTTTACATTAACTATGATAAGAAAAAATAGCTTTTTTATTCCACAAACTGAAACAAAAAACTATTGCTAATAGTATAAATTACCTGTAGTAGCAAGACTTCTCTTGATAGTCTCAAGTCTCCCTTTCTTAATTCCAAAGATGGAGATGAAGGCTTGAAAGCAAACATAGGCAAATGAATCTGGGTCAACATTATCTGTACTCTTCAGGAATACTTTATAGTGATAGCTGTGACTGTTTGCACTTTTAGGCTCTTCCTTTCGAGGTCTTTTTCGGCTAATCTCCGCGACTGTGATCAGTGAAGCAAGATAGGAATCCTGTAAAAAGAAGCAATATAAGATTATTAACGCAACCGGTCACACATCTTTGGAAACACAAGCATTTTTATAAAATTTAAAAATATATAAGCCTACCTACTTTGTTAGAATTAATAAATTTGTATGCTGCGTTCAAATAGAACAATGAACTGTGATATTGGGTCCACCCCACTAAAAAACTAAGTTAAAAATGCCTATTAAACATACAATACCAGCCTTGGGTATCATAACACAGTAATACAACCAGATGTCTACCATCGTTATGATTCAGATGTACAGGTCTAGCTATTCTAGACCTAACTAAATTTGAATGAAAATGAGAATGAGAAACTCTTTGTCTTATTTAATCAACATGTTCATGGTGGAATAACAGGTGCATTAAAATTATGAATCTAGGTCTAGACCTAAATCTAGAGCTAGTATTATAAATAAAAAAATAGCCTTTTTTGGCTTGTCTGTAACAATAGGTGTAGCATCGTAGTCAGCCATTTTGTTTTAGTATAGATTCTTTGTGTACTGGTTACTCAAATGAGCTTGTGTACTGGAACTCAAATGAGCTTAATAAAAACACCCTATTTTGATCCTTATGAATTTAAAATCAAAAAAGATTTAAATTTACTTTCTATATTACACTTAAACATAAGAAGCATGCGGCAAAATTTTGAAAAGTTTAAAGAATTTCTATTTATTATAAATTACACGTTCGACGTCAAATCTCTGTCAGAGACTTGGCATGATTCAGAATGTCCTCTAGAGTTGAATTCTAATTATAGTTTGGCAAATTACAAACTAATTAGCCAACCACGAGGAAGCAATAAAAAAGGCGGAGGCATAGGTGTTTACGTGCTCAAAAAGTACTAATTTAAAATAAAAAAGCCATTAAGTGTAGCAAATAATAATTATGAAATAATTAAATATATGAAGATCACAATGGAAATCAAAACGGCAGAGTCACATATAACGTTATTATATGGACCCTGCCTTTTCTTTCCTTGTCACTGGTGGACACTGCTGTTTTTTCCATTGTATACCATATTCTCTTATTCCATTTTACCATAGACTATGTCGGTTTTTTCATTTGAAACTTGGCTTAAAAGAAGCATTTTTCAATGCTTTATTACCCAAGGGCCATAACTGAAAAATTATAAAAATGTGACTCTGCCGTTTTTTCCATTGTGGTCTTCAAATGGAAGTCGTCATCATTTTTCATTATATTTTTTATCGTATAAATCGTTAAATATACAGATTTTTTTCCACTGGTTGCTGACGTCTTTATCAATTGAAGGGGTTTGAAAAGTTATCACTCATGGCGTTAAGCTTATCAGAGAGATTGATGCCAAAAATTCGAATAATTATTGAACAGTATAGCAATTATTGAACATCAAAAAATGCTATAAATCTTTTAACTGGTTGATAACCTTTTAAAAAAGAAGCAAATACTGGGAACTAGGAACGACAAGATACATAAGTTGTTTCATCTGATTGCAAGGAAAAAAATCTTGCTTTATCATTCTCACTTTAATTTCTTCTATTATACTTTATATATACAGTGTAAAATGTCATTTTGGAAGTATTTTTTGTTATTTTTAAATTTCTAAGAAACACACTATCTAATATAGCTATTGTATGAAACCATATCTAAAAATATCCCTTGATTATTAAAGTTTATAGTTTTGTCATGTCCTCTTAAGAGCAAAGTTTTTCGTGTACAGCACAGAATTTTATACAATCTATCAAAAAAAGAGATACATATAATGTATCTCTGCTTTTGCCAAATATTTTATTATGTTTTTTAAGACTGTACTCGCTATCAATTGTTAAGACTGTACCCACTATCAATTGTTAATAAAATGTTTGTTTTTTGAAGCATCTGAATCTGCAACGAATTACTTATACGTGTTTTATATTAGCTCAGAAAGATATTTCATATCTTTACAGTCATATTCTGTCCACAAGCTCTCACCACCAAACAAAACACAATAGAAACAAAACAACAATTTTTTTTCATCGCTTACTCTTAACCATGATTTTTTTTAAACCATGCTACACAAAATGTTTGTGGTTTTTTTACCATCAATTTGAGTTATACGAACATCTTTCGTTGGTATTGTTAGAGAAATCAAAAGGTTGGTATGCCCCAAGCTTTTTGATTTCTTGTTTTTCTTAAAAGCCCAATTACGAGAAACGTTAAGCCAATAAACTGCCAGTTTTGTTCATAACAATTTATCTTATTATTGATTCTAAATTATTGTATTAGGATAAATTTAAACTATATAGTAACTTGAAAATGACTTTGGCATCAGTTAAAAGCGAATTTTATCAACAGCAGTTTAGTCGAGAAGGCTTATAATCTTAAAATAACAATCGATAAAATAATAAAGAATATAACATTACATATACATTGAGTTCTCTGATAGGTTCACATAAAGTTTTCTGAGAATGGCGGAAAGGTCAACAACAACAAAAAAGGTACTTTTACAACATTAAAAAAACTTTTAAATTAATCCAGACACATTAAAAAAATTTTAAACATGAATTTTTCAAAGAATTTTTCTTTTAATTTTCATAATACAGCACATATTTTACTTAATTAAATACAAAATTATTAAATACATAATTTACAATGCAAAAAATATAGCAAAATTCATAAGATTATTTACATTGTCAAAGATACTTCAACAATTTCATCTAATTAAAAGAAAAAACGTAATATCTGTTCGTTAGCATATATAACAGTACCAAAATACGTAAATCTGTTCGTTAGCAACTAAAATATTTCTATAGTTTTAGTTCTTTGTCTGGAGCTTTAACCCAAAAAAAACATTATGAAAATTAAATTAAATAATAATTAAAAAAAAATACATTAAAAAAACTTAATAAAATTTTCTGATTCCTCTATTTACTGGTAATGGTAAATGTTCAATATTGTGAAATATTCTAAACTTTGTATATTTTTTAAATTAGTGCCTTTTTGAAAGTATCAATTGTTGAAGCTGTATGATGAAGTTCAACCACCAGTGCGAGACCGGGGCCAGTTGGCTTGGTTTTTACTCTATGAGCTCTGTAGCCCTAACGGTACATTTTTTTGAAAATATTAAAGTGTAGTCTTAAAGAGTATGAATTTAAGTTACTTACGATATTTGCATTCATTTACAAAAAAAAATTTTTGGGGCCTTTGCGGGCCTTCAAAAAAAAAAAAATTGCGCCAAATTACCCCACTACGGGGTAAGTTGGCGCAAGCTACAAAAATGATTATTAATGTACTATTAAGTGCAAAATTAATAGAAATTTTTTTACTATTAATTTGGGCAAAAATTTTATCCCAAAATTTAATATTACTTTTAGCTGGTACCAAATATTAGTTCGTATAACAGCCAAAACAGTAGCATATTTTATCTGTAAAAAAAAAAACCTAAAAAAAAATTTTTTTTAATTTTTTTTTAAGAATAAATTTTTTCAATATTGTTAAAAATTAAAAAAAAAAGTTAGTTTTATAAAAATATTTTTTTATCCATAGTAAATGCTATGAGCCAACTTACCCCGTAAAAATTTTGCCAACTTACCCCGGAAGCCTATTTTTCAATAGTTTATAGATCCTGAAAAACGGCAACTTTGAAAAATAGTCTTACTTGTTAAAGTAAACCAATTGTGACTGGAACTTTTACAATAACTTTTTTTCATACGACTAACTATTTTCTTTGTAAAGTAAAAATGAAGCGATATTCCTAAAGTTACGTTTTTGTCCAAAAGACGCATAAATATCTCCTATGCGCATGCGCGAATCCTGACAAATCTATAGTGAATGATGAAATGGTCAATTAGGAAAGTTCTGTGTAATTTTTGTCACTTTCTGATGAAAGGCTCTGAAGATAAACGCAATTCGTCAACTTACCCTTGCAGCCAACTAGCCCCGGTCTCCCCTACAGTTTTAACGATTGAAAAAAAAAATTTATATATTTTCTGTTGTTTTAAATGTTTGTATCTTTGTTGTACAACACTAATTATAATATTGACTAATTCTAATCTTTACTTGAAGATCCAGTTGCACCTATAATTAATATTTTTGCTTATGAATTATTCTTTAAAATTTGTGTTAGATGTTACCATCATGATTGAAATCAATAATTGATTTAATAATTTAAAATTATTTTACTTTTACCATTTGTTCTATTCACTTCAAGTCTAGAGGAATGGTTCAAGTCTAGAGGAATGGTTCAAGTCTAGAGGAAGGGTTCAAGTCTAGAGGAATGGTTCAAGTCTAGAGGAAGGGTTCAAGTCTAGAGGAATGGTTCAAGGCGAACAAATCGTCCTTAAATTTAAATAAAACTAAACATAATTATCTTTATAGACTTCAAGATAAAGAAAAAATTCCATTAAAACTTCATGATCCTAATATTGACAACTCTAAAATAATAAGAGAATCGTCAATAAAGTTTTTAGAAATGATACTTAAAGGCAATTTTAATGCTGGTGTGTGGGGTGTTCTACCCCTTCCCCCTCCCCTCCTCCCTAAAAGAGAGCTGAAGGCGCATATACAGTGCTGGTCAAAAAGATCCGATCACTAAGATTTTTACACAGAAACGTAATATCAATTCAATTTAATGATAATATGATTGAATTAAACCGGTGACGAGCCAGGCCACGAAGCGAGATGATGGAATCCTCTTGAAACCATGTCTTGACGATCTTTGCCTAATGACACGGAGCGCCATCATGCATAAAGATGTCACAGTTGCGAGTTCTGAGCCAAATAGGAACATTTTCCTATATTATTTGCAAATAATTAACAGCTTTGATAGTTTCACCTGGCGGCATGAGATGGATTACCAATCGACCTCTGGCTGTAATTGCTCCCCATATCATAATCGCAGGGCAATGTTTTACCGCTGGAGCAACATAACGGGCATTGTAGCGTGTGTTTGGCGGCCGTCGAACATTCACTTTATGCGTAGCAAATTATTTCACCTGCGATTCGTCTGAGAACATGACACGTTGCCACATTGCCACGGTCCAATTTTATGTGCTTTACAAAATTTGAGGCGGTCACGAATATTTTTCTGAAATGGTCGTCATTTTAATGCAGCGTGATAGGATCGAAGACTGAAATCGTCCACAAGACGTCGGCGAATGGTGCGAGAGCTCACATTCACATCAGGAGGCAGTTCATTGAGAATTTGTAAAGATGATGCCTGTGTGTCCTTCGTGACTGCATGGTGGATCATAGCGTCAGTCTTTGATGTAGTACATTTCGGTCTGCCACTGGATCTTCCTGCAGCGCTAGTGCCTGTTAACTTAATGTGCTGAATGACGTCGTGAACAGTTGTCTTAGGCATTTGTAAACGTGCGACAATCGCACGACAATCGACAATCAGACTTCTCGTCTTCCATCAAAAGTTGTATTGTAGCACGTTTTCCAGGTGATGTTGTCACCATAGTCAAATGCAAATAGTAATTCATAGCCATGCATGCGATGGTATATATAACAATGGTACAACTGTTCTGATTGGCTGATAACTAGCCGATCACGCATGCAAAGCGTGATAGTGAAATTCCGAGGAAAGCGCCTACACTACAACGTACATAATGTATACATAGATGAACAATGCGTGGTCGGATCTTTTTGGCCAGCACTGTACCTGTGGGAGGTTCAGAAAGGGTAGACTATTTGAAAGGAATAAATGGCATAATTGTTAGTTATATTTACAGGTTTTTTGCGTAAAAATTTTTGTTATCTAAAGACTAAGGAGGAAAAGTTCAAACCAGTCCGGGATTATGGGGATACAACCCCATGTCCCGCAGATTTAGGAGCACCGAAATTTTTTAAGAGGATGCTTTATTTTTGTAAATACCCTGCTAGACTTAATCCGGCACTGGTTTAAGAACTACGGTATTTTAAATGGGCATGTTAAATTTAGAACTTTTTATGTAAATATCTTTATCTGAGTTTAGTATTAGTGACCTAATTACAGCAAAGGTAACGTTAGCAAAACTTACAGTCCCTCATGCAACTAGACCCAGTGCAGTGAGGTTTAGAAGCCTCAAGATGTATTTTTTTTTTTTAATTTAATTTTTTTAATCTAAAATTGAGTCAAATTTAAAAAACTTGCGGAAGTCCGCCGTTCTTGTCATCAAGAAACCGCTATGCGTTACTAATATTTTTGGATGCTTTTATTTAAAATAAGTTTATATTAAAAAAAAAATTAAAATGTTATTAGTTTTCGGCAGAATGAAAATAAAAATCCAAAATGCAAATAACAAAGAATGCAGGCAAAAAGAAGTTTTTAATTTTTTAATTTAATTTCCATACGCATAAGTATAAGTAGGTACACGATTTGCTAAATAGGTAATATATATTCGTTCAAGTCTTGATAAATAAGCCTATTATTTGTTTTTGTGTTTTTGCTATTGCTGTTGTTTTTCAGTTATTTAGAGTTTTTTGAGTTTTAAAGAGTTTTTTGTTTTTTTAATGAAATTTAAATTTTTAATGAGATTTAAAGAGTTTTTTTTTTTTAATGAAAGTTATTGTTCCAGAGAAACGGAAATTAGGCACCTTGACCACATATGTTCACTAGTCAAAGATATTTTGCTTCGCCATTGTGTAATATGCGTGTAAACCGAGCTGAAGCTAAGCAATGATTTACAAGCAGACTAAGAAATAAAAGTTGTAGTGATTAGAGCCTGGAAACAAAAATACCCTAAAACTTTTACAATCCCTACTATAAATATGAGGGCAACAAATTGGTATTTTTTATTTTCTTACACTAAATTTAAGTCGACAGGTTTCAAAATTCAAAAGTTATCATAATATAAAGTTTACACCCTGGTTGTTTCAATCTTTTCGTAAACATCTAATTTGATATAAACAAGAAAATACTAAAGTTTGGCACTTAAGTATGTTTTATTTACCAAAATTATATTTATAAACCAAATTTATTGGTTTTTCATAGTTATATTAATATATTTATCTCAAAATTTACGCACGTAGACACCATTATATTATTGGTTATTCATAAAGTTTTAAAATGATTTTAATATGGTTTGTTATCAACACATTAAAAGATTTTATTTGTACCTAACGATATAATAATACTATCAGTTAAAGAATGCTGTTGATTAAGTAATTCTAATAGGTTTAGTGATAAAGGAAATACCGCATTTTCAAATTATAAAACCTTTTTATATTGCTTTTGATAATATTACGCAATACCACTTGTATTTAAATCAGTTTAAAATTAAATCTTCTATTTTGTTTAATTTATATTTTCATGGATAATATATTTTTAAACCGTTTTATTTATATGTTAAAAAAACAATTTATTTAAAATTTCTGTTATTTATGCAATATATTTTCTGCTTTATTAGACCGGGTGAATAAAAATAAGCAAGTGCTTTTACTCAGTAATTGGTCAGCTTTACGTGAATAAGACCTTAGGCAATTTTGAATAAGTTTTTATTCACGTAAAGCTGAGCAATTACTGAGTAAATTGCTTAACTTTACGTGAATAAAAGTTTAAACAAAACTCCTGAAGTATTTATTCACGTAAAGCTGACCAATTGCTTAGTAAAAGCAAATGGTTATTTTTATTCACCCGGCCTACAATGTGTTATTTTAGTAAAAAAAATTTCTCTTTTTCTAAAATAACATACTAAAACAAGAGAATTTGGTATTTTAGCTACATATATATTAATTTTTTAAGGTATATTCGCAAAAATACAAAACTATAACTGTCAACTATTATTATATGATAAAATAAACTTATTTAAATCAAACTTCGGAAAAACACGTGATCATCAATTTTTAATGACAAGTTTTTAATGACTTTATTATGTACGGATATTTAGGGGCTTGGCAATAAGACTATTTTTGTCTTCTTCTTGCCCCCGCCATTTGTATATTTTACAAAAGAAAAGTAATTATTTGTAACGGCAAATTTAGAAAAATTAACTTATTAAAATTAAAAATCATTAAAGAACGTCTTTATGTAATAAAAAAACAACAATCAATGACAAAATTAAATAAAAAAAAATTAATTTGATAATGTTGTTTGAAAAATACGAATGATCTTGTAGACTAAAGTCACTCATAAAAACTTAATTTTCTTCGTTATTCTTCGCCAAATTTTAACAATGAAGTCCGCGTCATTTGATTACTTATTCACTAAAAAAGAGTTACACTAACTTTCGCTTCGAACTTTTTAATGAGGAACAGAATTTGATTGTCAGACGAACGTATAACTTAATTAAAGATAATATTTTAAATCCATTAAAATAATTGGGGAGGTTGCTCAAAATTTATATGGTCATAGTTTTTGAACACAAAGAGATTATTCCATGACATTAGAGATTTGTTAAATGAGCTTAAATTTAGTTTAAAATGTTAAAATAAAATGTATATATAAATGTTATAAACTCGTCGCTCGAAATGTTATAAACTTGTGGCATGAGAGGGAGGTAAACATTTTAGGGGTTTATTGTTAACAGACTCTGATTATCACAATACTTTTAAAAAGCCTTACATAAATATATGAGTTTGGAGTTTGATCCATGCCGTTACATAAAGTTAAATTTTCAAACAAATTCAAAAAGCTTGATACGGCTCTGATTTTTAATATACGATTGGAATCCGGTTGTTTAAATATTGTGGTTTGCACTTTTGTTAACTTTTTTACTTTAAATTTTTTGAAAATTTAAAGTAAAAAAAGTAACAAAAATTTACAGAAAAAAAAAAGAACTCGATTTTATTTCATCTATATGATGAAATAACATAAGACAATTTTCTTCTCAATCGACGATATAATTTTAAATTTAAAAAGTGTGCTTTTTTGAACCACTCTACTAAATTTGCTATATTAAATAAATTAAAATAAGCGGATGTTGCGGTTTTGAAAAATAACACATTTTTTTCAAGTTAATTTTACTTTTGCCTTTTTAACTTTTTTTTTTTTAAATTAATCTTGGGGTTATTTAAATCAGTTTTTTTTAAAGTTTTTTTTAAAAGTCTGTCTGGTTTATTGTTCTTGCTTTGGAAATGGCTGTGCGTTTTGCAATTTTATTTTAAGTTTTGTATTTTGGCTTTTTTTATTCAGCGTGGTTGTTGTTAAAAAACAATCTAACCAAAATGAAAGTTATTTCTGGAATTAATTAATTGTTTTCTGGAATAGACTAATTGAAATTAGTTCATTCCAGATAACAGTTTTATGAAAAGTTATTAAAAAAAACTTTTTATTTTTGTTAGAGTGGTTATTACGACCAGGGCCGTTCGGGGGGTGTAGGGGGTATCCCCTCCCCCTTTCCTAAGCTGTTATATATGTATTTGAGTTAGCACATTTGTACATTTAGCATTTCAGTTGGCAAGTTTTGAAGTAGAGTTGACAAATGTCAAAGTTCGAGGACCTTTTTTTGTGTGTGTCTCTAGTTAGCAAAAAACAAATACGACACCTCCCCTCCTTTCCACGAGAGATCTCTTCGAGACCGCCCTGACAACGATCACGCTGAATAAGAGAAGTAAAAATATGCCCAGCTCTTTTACGGTTAACTTTTATCAGGGCCACTAACCTATTTCCTCCCTACAAAAAAATTAATACTAAAACAAATAAATCAAAAAAATGCCTTTTCAAAGCTTTTTTCAAAAAATCTTTCTTTCAAAAAAGTTATAAACCCCAACTTTAAAGAAAAACAACATATTAGAGTGAAAAAAGGTACAGTCTCCCTTGCCCAGGAAACAAATTTAACATGCATTTTTATCGGTACTACACAAAAGCTGTCAAGATAAAGTAAAATCAAAGTAAAGTCTGAAAGACAAAGTAAAATTAAAAAAAAAAGAGATACAAAAAAGTGAAGTTCTCCAGTTGGCTCTGGAGAACTCTACTTTTTTGTATCTCTTTTTTTTTTTCCTACTCATTTTAACATGTACGTTTATTAAATTTACACAAATGCTGGAAGTTTCAGAGCTCTAGCTAGTCTGGAAGGTAATGAAAAATCAATCGCAAGGTTGCAGAACGACCGATAGTCGACTTCACAAAACATTTTTTTGTGAAGTCAACTTCACAAAATGACTATTTTGTGAAATTAAAAATATCTAATAAACACTCCTTTAATCATATGAATTATATCAGGTAGTTTAAATGACTTAAAACTTTTTAAAAACTTATTTAGCAGCCGATGTTCTTACGGGTACCAAAAGTGTTATATTGCCTCATATTACCATAACAAAATACTTGATTGAAAAGGCAAATACAAAGAAAAAAACCAGAAAAAAAGCGCGCTCTAATGAACAGTCAAGGTTTGCATGCATGGGTAGCGTCCAGTAGCCTAGCTAATAGATGCTACACAAGCATGAATTACTCATAGCTTAGAAATTATGCCTCCTTCATCCCCACCCCTCCTTTACCACCAAAGTTACATTATAGACGCTGACCTATTTCTGCTCAACAAATACAAAAGAAATAAAAAATCAATGATTTTTTAGCAGCCCTTATTAGCACTCATGCGGCAGGGAGCTCGTCTCTGCACAAAAGTGCGCTCAAACAGGCAATGGATTTGAATACGAATTTCAAAATTTATGTTAAATCAATATGAAATGACTGTTCTTTGAGAAAGTAAATAATATAACTTACATTTTACTTACTTACAAAGTAAAGTATAAAATTTCAAATACAAAATTTAATTTTATTCGTTATTGTAAATAACAATTTTTTTCAAATCACTTGTATGTAAGCTGTTTTTGTTAATTAGTTACTTTAAAACGTAAAAGTAATTTGTTGTTAAGATGTTTGTAAGTAAGTGTTATGTTATTTAAAAAAGTTTGCTTCATAAATAACTTTTTTTACCCATAAAATGTAAATCACATTTCGTTGAAAATTTTTAACATAATTATAACCAAATTACTTTTCAAAGTAATTTACTTTACACGACTAACCATTAAAAGTAAGTTACATTTACAAGTAAAAGTAAAAATGTAAATTACTTTTACTTGTAAAAATAAATTAATTTTTCAAGTAACAGTCATTTATTTAAAAAACTTAACTTAAGCAATGAAGTTTTACATGTTATATATTTATTTTATGAAAAAAAAAGCGAATTACTTTTAAATGTAAGTAAATTATATATTTTAAAATAAGTTATGTAAAGAAATTTTTGGCTTAAAAATAATTCGCATTTTTACATCAAAATAAGCAAAAGTGCCTTCCCTAGTCACTACCGCTGACGATTTAAGTGAGTAATGTTTTTTTAACCAATGAGTTCTTTCGTGGCGTTAAATAACTTACTAGTTTTCGTGCATAGATACCACTAAAACTTATAAATACTATATATTTTTGTGTATTTATGTAGAAAATAGTGTCACTATTTGTATAATAGTATTCAATTTTTTATCAGCAAAAAAATCAAAATTATTTTAAAAATAGTTGGGGAAGGGGGCATGGTCGCCTGGGAATCCACACCCGACCAAACCTACCCACCCCCACCCACCCATCGCCGTGGTCAAAATAAAATTTATATTTTGTTTTTTTTACTGGTTTATATAATGAATTATATAAAGTTAAAAATGCTAGATATTTATATTCGTTCTTTGTTCTTCTTTTGGCTATATAAAGAAAAAACTTTTTTATAATCATAATTTTGGAATTCCGTTGAATTTCTTTGTTGTCATTTCATAGGCAAAGTTTTTGTAATATTTTCTAACTTATTTTCAGTAAAGTCAATGCTTTTATGGTGTAAAAAACCTGACTGAAATATTTTAGTAACATCGGCTACTATTACAATATCGGTTTTTACGTGTGTTTTGTTTGGATTTAAAAACGTTTCAGGAAACCTTTTAATCATTGTGTTTAAAAAAGAGTTTGGTTCAAAATTTCTTCAATTTCATTTAAAAGTAAAACATTTTTTTTTAATTTATGCCAATCGACTAATGGCTGAGAGTAAAAAGGATAGCATATTGATCTGAGTAGGGTTTCAAAAATGTATTTGCTTTGCTTTTGCATTTCTAAGGTGGTTTAGTATTTGAACGAGTTGCATCCTTCTAACGTCCATCTATATTTTCATTGTAAAACTTGTTTACCCATTGCAAACGGACTTCCTTAAGTTAGTTACTTAAGCTGTTCTTTCATGCGCCACTGTTTTTTATTTTTTGTTGCGTTTTTGTTTTGATAAGTCTAAATTTTTTAATACACCAAAACAATTACTTATTTTTGCTCCATTTTGATCAGAAATCCTTTGCTCGGTAAGAGTGCTATAAAAGCAAGTGTATTACTTGCGGGATTGTAAACGTGTTTATAATTATTTTTCTGCCTTTTAAAGACAAACTGTATTTTTCCCATTTTTGTATAGAGCTTTCCATTTTATTAAAACGCTTATTCCATCGGGTATCGTATTGGAAGTTTCCGTTATTTAAAAAAATATTCATAAGCTTCTAAAAGAGTTCGTATCAAATGAAATTTAGATTTTAGTTTTAATCTAACCATATGCTTTGACATTTGGCAAAGGTTTATTTTAGCGCTTGTGTGACTTTTTGATTGAACTTGAAAGCGTCCTTACTTTTGTAATGGAATCATCTCCGCTTAAAAAAAATTGGAGTCGTCGACGTATTGCTGTATTTTTATTTCTCTCCTACAGCATGTACACCTTTAATATTTTTATGTTGCCTAACATAGGTTGAAAAAATTTCTGACTGAATGATGTACAGTATCATTGACAAAGGACAACGTTGCCTAACCCCTCTCAAAATATCCTTTTTTTTCCTGATAACAAACCGTTAGTTTTAATTTTAGCATATATATTATTATAAATTGTTTTCACAAAAGATGAAAAAACGTTTCCAAACTCAAAATGCTTCAAATAATCAATCAAAAAAGCTCTATCAACCCTATCAAAAGCTTTTACCTGATTCATAGAAAATTTGCAAGCACCCAAATCACCTTTTTTTAGCAATTCTAATAATGTCTCTTGTGTAACTGAAATTAAAATATATTATTCTGTTTTTAATACATGGTGTCTGGTTGCTATGTATTATGTTTAGTAAAATATTTTTTAGTCTACTTGGCAAAACTTTCGTTAGGATTTTATAATCCACATTTGTTAATGATATGGGTTTTCAGTTTCCTAAATCGATTTTGTTTTCTTTTTTAAAAATACATGTTATCAGAGCTTCTTTTTGAGAGTTTGTCATCTCGCCAGTAAGTAAAACATTATTTTAACTATCAATCATGTCTTTTTTAATTATATTGAAAAAATGTTTGTAATAATCAATTGTTAAACCGAATTGGGGGACATTGCTACTTTTATTTGCCCAATAGCTTGATTTTACCTTGCTTTCAGAAATTTCTTTTTTCAACAACTTATTTATTTTTTGGTTATTTTCTAAACTTTGGTGTTTGAGAACAAACATTCCAAAATAGATTTTAAATTTTTTTTAAACTTGTATAAATTTCTATAAAAATTTTCGAATTCTATTAAAATTTCATTTGGTTCTGTTTTAACCTTCCCATCTCTGCCGTTTATTTCAAAGACATTGCTCAGCAAGTTTTTGCTTTACTTAAACGAAAAATAATTTGGAGCATCTTTTTTCTTCTAACCTTCACTGAATCTTTGCTCTTATTATCGCGCGTTTGGATTTTTTTTCTTTCAATAGCTTCAAAATTCGATTATAATTTATCGTTTGATTTTTTCATTTTGTTATATAGATGCATTTTTTTTTATGCATTTTCTAATAATTTTATAATTTTAAATTATATTTTGTTCTTTGTTTGCTTCAGTTTTATGCTTTATTTATTTTTTCCTGTATTCTATCAATAATTTCTTTATCTCTTTCGCTTATATATCGAGGGTTTCCAATTTGATGATAGTCCATTCGTATACGAAACTCATCAATACGTTCAGTTAAATCGATATTTGTTCTTGTTGCATTTGCGAAAAAGGTAAGTTTGGTATTACCAAAATTATTTGACGTAGTCGGATTACAGAAATTTTTCCATTTTTTTTTTCTCTTTCAAGTTAACCAAGACGACTTCCTTACTCACGCGTTTCCTTAAACTCTTTTTTCGCTTAAGATGATTATAATACCAAAATCTACCTTATACGATGTACGAAATACAAATACGATGAAAATTTCAATTCGTGTTTTATCAGATGTTCTAATTTTTGCTGGAGATGCTTATAATACCCTCTAGTTATTTGATACATTTTGAGCAATAAAATGTTTCGCTAACCTCCTACCGGCACTTTTACGTTTAAAAAACGTTTTAAAGACGTCCGATCAGAACGTTCAGACGTGGTTCTTTTTAGGTACCCAGATGAAATTACCAAAAACGTTCCGAGGAGACGTTCAAAAGACGGCCGTTTTTGACATTCAAAAGACGTGTGATTCAGATGTTTAAAAGACGTCTGATTTGGACTTTTTTAAGTGGTTCAGATTTGGTACCCAGATGAAATTAACAAAGACGTTTTTTAAGAACGTACAAAAAACGTTCGGAAAGGACGTTTAAAAGACGTACGCACGGGACATTCAAAAGTACATTTTGTACCGCTGTAATATTATAATATAATGAAAAAATTTACAGTCATAAAATAATTTATTAAAAATAAAAGATGCAAATAAAGTAAACAATTCAGGGATGTCTCAGCACTAATTGCTATTCTTTCTTTTCATGTTTTTCCAATGCACACTTGAATTTTAATGTTGCTGGATTCAGTTATAGATTCTAAAATTAATTCAAATTATTAGTAAAAACTTTTACAAATTTTATGAAAAAATTATTCAAAAGAAGAAGTAGGAGAGGCCTAAATTGGAACACTAAGGGAATAAACAACATTTTACAGCAGATGACAAATCTACTTTATTTGTTAATAACTATAGACATTCAACCTTACTAAGCGGGATTAAGTTACTCTACTGATCATTATAACATAATACAATCATAAATACTTTGCTAATTAGTAAACACCATGTGCAACCAATAGTCATTACACAAACTTAGATTACAGAAGAAAAACCTCAAAAAATTCAAAATTTTTTTAATTTGTCCAATAACTTATATATGTGTATATATATATATATATATATATATATATATATATATATATATATATATATATATATATATATATATTTATATACATGTAAACACTTACCAAATTGCGACTTATATATGAAGAGCTCATAAACTTTTAATAGTAATCTTCGTACTCAAGCAGAAAGCATCGTTTACTTACGATGTCTTTGTATTTATTCTTGGTCATGTAGAATAAATCATAGCTCAAAGACATAGCAAGATGTGGTAGTTTTGTCATGATAGATGACTAAAAACCACCAGTAACATTCTTGGATCTTTTGATAAATCCAGCCTGTATGGCTGCAAAATACACAATAGCTCATTGACGGAAGAACTTGAGCACTTGTTATAAGCAGCTAATTATGTTGACAAAGATTAAAGATCTTTTTTAAAATACGAATTAACAGAATGAACTAAAAAAAATTTTAAATCAATAATTCCGCATCCTCACTTGAGTCACATAAATCTTAACAAAAAAATTATTTAAGTTTTTCTTGACGAAAAAGCTGGATTGTTTCAAGCATAATCCAATAGCTATTGAGCAGCAATGGTAGACAGATGAATGGTTTCTATCCTACTGACTATTAGTTTCACAATATTCATGACCTTTGATAGTCAACAGCTACTAGATTAGGCTTTAAACTATTCAGAAACTAATTTAGTACCAGTTTAAGTTAACTCAAAGAACCTAATAGACTTTAAAATGAAACTCTCAGAGCATGAAAAAATATATTAAAAAATACATTTAAAAAAATTTATTATTAATTTAAAAAATTTATTATTAATTTATTATCTTTTTTACCTTTACATCACTAAAAAGTATGTTGAACATTTATTCTTAATTTCTACTTATTTCTTAATAAAGAGAGTGTTATTGTATTAATTTTTTTAATATATGTTTTGTTGAAAATAAATAATGAATAGTTTAAATATACAGATTAAATTTAAACTAGGGCATAACCGAATCTTGATCTAGAAATCGGTATCAACCTGGTTTTGCTAAAAACTGACTAATCGGTATTGGCACCAAAACAGCAGACCAATCCAAAGAGTAAATAAATAAAATAAAATGCCAAATAACCAAAAGAACATATTTATTGCAAAATAAAGCAGAAAAACTAAAAAAGTATTTATAAAAAAATACCCCTCTGCATATATTATTCATTTCTGCAGTTTTGTTGATTTAACAAACACACTATTTAATGGGCATGATGTCAAATATCAATACTCAATATTATTCACAATTCACAATTTTCGTTTTATATAATAAAAAAACGGCCACTCCAGTTAAGGAGGCTACTTTTGTGGTTACAACCCTTTCTCAACTCTAAAACTCCGAAACACGAATCTTGACAAACAAGGCCGCTGTACAGAGAAACAAATTGAGCGTGGTACTACCAGGGATGTGGTAGAGATCGAACTCAGAACTTCTTGCTCATAAGGCGAGCGCTCTACCACTACATCACTACCACATATAAATAACTTTAATTAACTTTAAAATCTTGAATAAGTTCAAAACTTTGAATCTAATATTTATCATAAATAAAAAGAATTATAAGTTTGGAACTGCTTGAACTCATATAAGTTTAACACAATGTTTCAAAGTAAAATATGGCATTATTTCGAAATAAACGCTGTTGATGAGTCAAGAGCAACGTACCTTGTAGGGAAGAACAATTTTAAAGAGGAGGAAGAGAAAAGCTGAAGAAGATAATATGTTTAATAATATGTAGAAGCCAAAGATGCAGACACTTAGAGCTCTCTTTGACAAGAAGAAAGTTGTTGATGTCAACAAACCATCTCAATTACAGATCACAAAGTTAATAGCTGAAATAATTGCATCAGATGTCTTGCTTTTAAATTTTGTAATTAAGTTGGTTGCGTTCGCTTGATGCATGAGTTAGAGCCTTGTTACACCATACCAGCACAAGCGACTTTTTCCATAACTTTAATTCTGCAAATGTGTGCTGCAGTGAGAAACAAAGTTCAGATTTTGGTTGATAAGGCAGAATCCATTCACATTACAAGTGATGTCTGGACCAGCAACAATAACCTTAACGCATTTCTACCCTTAACTGCCCATTGGACTAACCAAGATTGAAACCAGATGTTTGTTGTGTTATTATTGAGGAATCTTGAGGACGGCCACACAGGATAACTCATTGTTACCAGTCTCAATAACATCTTGGATAGATGGTCAATCCCAAGCAGACAAAATGATGCCCTAATTAGAGATAATGGACCTATAAACAAAGACAAGAGAATATCTACGATCAATATTTTGTTAAAAATTTCAAATGTAATTATGTAACCTAACTATTCGGATCATAACCAGAATCGGCAAGTACCAAATTAAGAAATCTCGAATCAGCGGAAAAATGCCAATCAATTATGCTTTAATTTGAACCATCCAACCATCAAAACAATGGGTAAGGTCAAGAGTAAACATGGGTACTAGTCAAGTCAAAAACATGGGTACAAGTCAAGTCAAGAAGACAAACAAGAGTTTCATATTTTGCAAGAGGAACGAAGAAACTGTTTTTATAATTCTAATTTTATATTATCATTTTAATCTTGCATTATTTTATATTATTATTTCAAAATGCCTATTATCTGCACAGATAAATCATTTTATAGGTACTCTATTTTAATGATATGATTGTAAGTAAATTAAAACAAATTAAAATCTCCAAAATATAGACATGTTCCTTTTCCAAATAATCTATTCAAATATTATATTGCATAAAATAAAAACCTCTCTATATAAAAAAAAAGTAAAGTAAATGCGAATATACAGCAGCCAAGAGTTAATAATTTAAATCATTACTTTTTTTTTATTATCACAGCATTTATTTTAAAATAGTAAGTAAAAATAATACTTGATTCAATATCAGTGATTGATAAAAGATCATTTGATTTATTTTCATTTATTTCTCTGTGATAACTTAAGTCTAAAGAAAATGATAGAAACCAAACTTATTTATAAAATTCCACAAAAAAAGTACAAAAAAAGTACAAAAAAAAATCATACATAATATTATCAAGTAAGCCAATAATACACTTAGGATATGTTTAACATTAAAGTTTAGTATTATTGTAGAAAACTCTGATTTTTAAAACTGACACAACTGTAAATAAAGTGAAGTAAACTGCACTTTGATATCGCATTCCCATAAACAATAAGAAAGTCTTAAAATAATTTTAGGCTTAAATATGAGAAAGAATGTGATTCTTTCTCATATTTAAGCCTATTTTAAGACTTTCTTATTGTTTATGGGAATGCGATATCAAAGTGCAGTTTACTTCACTTTATTTACAGTTGTGTCAGTTTTAAAAATCAGAGTTTTCTACAATAATACTAAACTTTAATGTTAAACATATCCTAAGTGTTTAATCCTAAGTATGAGAAAGAATGTGATTCTTTCTCATATTTAAGCCTAAAATTATTTTAAGACTTTCTAATAAAATGTGATTCAAAATCTACACTTCCTGCTGCTACATCACTAACTCTTTGGTTAACAAACCGCTATCTTTTTAAATAAGCATTAGCCATCTATTTGAAAAGTATATGCAAAAATTTTTTGTAACTTTTAATTGGCATTGCATAAATATAGTAAGAATAAAATTATATACTAACAAATATAAAGTAATGTTATTACTAAAGAGATTTGAATATATATATATATATATATATATATATATATATATATATATATATATATATATATATATATATATATATATATATATATATATATATATATATATATATATATATATATATATATATATATGGTCTAAATAGCACTAATTTAGTAACAATTTTAAAATAAACAACAATCCCCTACAACATTTTAAAGTTACATAACGTCTCAATCGGTTACAATTGGTAACAAGGTTACATTCTCTATTTTTTAATTAAATATTAAGTAAATAAACGTAGTAATAAATTAATGGTTTGTTTATTGTTGTTTTGTCTCAATTTGTTACACTTTAAAAAAAACACGTAATGTAACGTAAAAAAATTTACATTTGTGACATATTTTAATTGCTTTAATGTAATTAGAATACGTCAATTAAATACATTTAGGAATTGAAACGTTTTATTTCTTAAATGTTTTAAGTTATGTTACTTCCGATTGGTTAAACTTTTAGAGGTAATAAGTACCTTAGATTGATTAACCGTACCGTAAGTTATTTTAACTATTAAAGCTACTTTTGATTTGTTTTTCGTTACGTTACTATTAAAGCTTTAAAAGTTGATTTACTTTAAAAAATACTTTTTTTAAAAAACCCACAAGCGTTAATTTTCTATACCCAAGTACTGCTTAATTTTTTAGGACTGGGTTAATTTTTTAAAATACTTTTTTAATTACAATAGTTTTGAAAAGCGTGTTAATGCATTTTCAAAAATAAAGTACATAAATAATTAGATACATAAATAATATTGCTAATAAAACAATTTTGTTAAATACCATTACTCATGATCTGAGGAACGATATTTAACAATGTGTTTGTCGAGGCATTTGGAACTAAATTTTTTTTTTTAAAACTGCTAATTACTATCGTTTATTTTAATTGTAAAATAGATTTGTCTTAATTGTTTTGTTTTTTTATGTAACTAATTTTTCGTGAAAAAAAAAAAGTTTTAATTCGCAAAGTTACATTTAATTATTTTATTTTAACTTATAAAAGTGCAACTTTTAAAAAGTGTAGACTGAAACATAATTTAACGTTAAAAAAAATTCTATATTTGAGTATGGAACGCCAAAGCTGCCTTAAGTGCGTTCAGTTCATTATGTGTGCTCACTGCATTATTTGCTGCGCTCATTGCATTATATGATGTGGTGATTACATAATACGCTGCGCTAACTACGTTATACGATGTGCTCCCTACATTATATGATGCGCTCACGACATTATATGATGTGCTCACTACATTATATGATGTGCACACTACTTAATATGATGTGCTACTAAATTATATAATATGTGCACTACATTATATAATGTGCTCACTATATTATATGATGTGCTAATGCATTATATGGTGTGCTATTACATTATATAATGTGCCCCCTACATTATATAACCTGCTTACATCATTATATGATGTGATCACTATTTTATAAAGTTATGAAGTTCATATTTTAATTTCTTCTCCCAGCTTTACAAAAATTTTTTTAAATAAATGAAGTGTAATTTGCACAATGAATATATAACAATGAATTACATAGTTAAGAAACTATTTGAAACTGGTATTAAAAATCTATACATATTAATATACTTACCGCCATAAACTAATCGATATTAATATAATAACCAACATATACTAAAGTACTTACAAGCAGGTTCTCGAAGGTACTTGTTAAACTTAGCATATATTTTAGATTGAAACACATAATCATTTGATCCTATTTCTGCAAATGATGGCTTTAAAAGTGTTGACAATCACTTGAATGTCAGTTTTTCTACATTACATGAATTAAAAAGCTG
Organism: Hydra vulgaris; assembly: GCF_038396675.1. NCBI lineage: Eukaryota > Metazoa > Cnidaria > Hydrozoa > Anthoathecata > Hydridae > Hydra > Hydra vulgaris. The sequence continues at coordinate 5,389,073 of NC_088922.1, forward strand.
CAAGATGGCTGGTAGAGAATGAGCAATCTATAAATCAAATCAAACAACTACAATAAATGTATATACAAAATAAAAATTTAGGTGCAATAAAAACATATGGGATTTTATTATAAGATGTAAAACCTCATATTATTAAACAACTATGTTACTGATTGGTTTGCTATAGCAAAACAAGTCAATTTAGCTTGTTTCTTACTTGGTATATTCCAAACTTTTTAAAGGCAGATCACATTTCATTATAGCAGGGTTTCGGCGCAGTGGCATAAAAAATCTCATCTAATCTGACTTTGCATAGAAATTTTTGAAGTTTACCATTCTGCAATATCGAAAAATCTGTAATGAAAAAATAATACAAAAAAGTTATACAACACCTTTTTTTAACAATTCAAAATATATAAATGTTATACATCTATATAATTCAAACTATAACTGTTATATAACTCATTCAGGTGTCTATATGAATGCAAATAATTCTAAAGTTGTAGAAAAAATTATTTCTGAATATATTATATTAATTTAAAAAAATATATAAATGCATGTTGCATATGCATAGTTTATACATAAATTTATACATAAGCGAATAAACAATGCTAGAGTAATTATAATCGTACCAGATAAAAAAATCAACTGCATAATAATTTTCAGGGAATGAATCGAGTATTCCATTGTCGAAATATTTTTCCCAAATCTTTCATAAAATAATTTCAAAGAACTCTTTCCTAGGACCTCCAAAATCTTTAGCATCCTTATTTTATGAACGTTTAAAAAATTGTTTTTCTAGTTATTATATCAAAAACAATTCATCAAAAACTATTTCATTATACAAATGAAATCATTTTTAATGATATAATTATTGCTATAAGAGTTACCTCATTATAAAATTGTACTTCCAGAGTAATCAATTTATTTTTAATATCCAGCAACTCTGCAGTCATCAATATATTTGAATGATCAACAAGAATAAAAGGTGTCTCTCCATCTGGACAAACAGCAAGGTCTGTGATTTAAGAAGCCTTCCAGTTATCAACTTTTTTTTGCATATATCGCAATATTTCAACAGTATTTTCTGAAATATTTTTCTTATGACAGTATTGAATAATATCCTCTATCTTTGTATCTAAATCTTCTTTAAAAACATATACATTTTTATTACAGTTTACTGAAGAAATAGATCACTCTAATTTATGTCTTGTTTAGATTCCAAAATGATAAAAATAAGTTCACATTTGGTGATTCATATTCTGGCAGCTCATACTAGGGTAAAGGTTGCATTGAAAAACGATTTTGTTGTGTAAAATTATTATTTGAACTATTACAATTGTCATTGTCTTTGAATGGAGAAAACAGAGGAAGTTCAAAAACATCATCATTTTCGTCACTGCTACTGCCGTCACATTAAAGCATCACTGCTGTCAACATTAAAGCAAATCTGTATGTGATTAACTCATTTAAGAAGAATTCCTTCCCACAACTCCAACACTTGTTTTTTAAAGTAATTATAGCTCTTCATTTATTGATTTAGTTGACAAACATTTTTGTATTGGTCTAATGTACACTTTTCCTTGGCCTCGGCCCATACTTAATTTAATTTCTTTTGCAGTTTAATAATACTAAATCTCGAGAATTCGCTAAACAAGCCATTAACTCAATTCCACCAGATTCTTTAACTTGTAGAAAATTTTCAACAATTTTACTGTAAACAGCTTCTTCATTTGCAGTTATTTCAAGCTTTATTTTTCTATACCCAAGGACTGCTTTTTGTAAAATTATTTTTTGGTCAGTAGTAGGAATTTTTGTAGCATACATTTTTGCCATACACATAAAATTAACAGTCCACGTTCTTCTCCTCTCTTCTTCCGCTTTGTGGCTAGCATCTTAATATATTTTTTCAGGTTTCTAACTGTGTATAGTGTTAAAATCAAAAACATAATATGTAATCTCAAAATCATTTGCACAAGTGTAGAATAATTATTTGACAATTAGATGTCAATTAAAAAACTAAGAATCTATAATAATTTGTCAAAACACAATGTTTGTAGCTTTTATAGACAATTTTTAAATTCTTATAAAACTTTATAATTGAAGTTTGTCCTTTTTTTTTTAAGAAGTTATTCTTAATGTATATTTTTAAAATTTAACATTAAAAAATATTAATTGCAAAATTTTCCAATATTACTAGTAAGTTTACCAAAAGAATTTTGAAAATGGACTATTTGATTAATCAAAAACAAGTAACAGTTAATAATTTAAATAATCAAAAAACAACTAAAATGTTACTTGTTTTTGATTATTCAAATTGTTATCAATACACTAATGTTATTGTTAACAATATTGTAAACAGTGTCTGTTGCAATCGACGCTGTCAGTGTTAGCCAATTTAAAAATTCAATGAATTCGAAATATTAATTTTATTACACTAAACTTTTTTTGTTTGTTTATTTATAGCTAACTAAAGTAACTATATGTAACTAGTTACAAATTCTACATAGTTTTAACTTGATATTCTTAAAAAACACTTTTATTTTCTCTCATTTTTCTTCCTCTGAAAAAAATTAATTTTGATTTACATTGTCTATCGATGACAAGGCACATTTTTTTGCTTATTGTTGCTGCTTGTTTCTACAAGAATCTATTTTATCACCAAGTGTGATTACTCTAAGTCTAGATAGCTCCTCATTTGATGCAGCTAAAACTGAAAAAATATCAAATCTTTCTGTTTTAAATCCGTTTATGAGATTTTGTAAACCAATATTTGTTAAAACATCAACTACCTCATTATCTGCTGCAAAGTATGCCATTTTTAAAAGTTAAATATATTTTATGAAAACCCCCTTTTTTAAATTTCACCTCCTTTAAATCTCCTACGTATAAAAAAAGACCACATATAATGTAGTGAGCACATCATATAAAGCAATGAGCGCATCATATAATATAATAAGCATAACCCATAATGCAGAAGCACTTCATATAATGCATTACCACATCATATAATGTAATGAACGCATTATATAATGTAGTAAGCACAGCATATTATGTAGTTAGTGCAGCGTATAATGTAGTTAGCACAGCGTATATTGTAATCACCACACCGTATAATGCAATAAGCACTGCAAATAATGTAGTGAGGACATTGCATAATGGACTGAACGCACTTAAGGCAGCTTTGGCGTTCCATATATTTTAACTACATCTCATTTGTAGATTTTGTTACGTTACATTTTTTATTGGTCAATACTACAAGCGCAATACTTCAAGAGTTTTTATAAACCCACAAGCAAAATAGTATAATTTAAAATATTTTCAACTAGCTAAAGCCACATAGGTTTTCTGCTAGTACTTTGTGTGCAATGACTGTCTAAACTCTCTGACTTATAGTAACTTTTCTCTCTCTTAATATAGCTCTCTATATATAGTAGCTCTCTCTCTCT